>NW_015159829.1:104994-116643 GCF_001447785.1 Gekko japonicus
TCTGCTTGAAATTGGACGTACGAGTTTAAAATTTATAATTTCCTTATATCCTTAGAAAAAGATACACTGTCAGGATTCCTCACAGACATTTCTTCACCTTCCTTTTTTTCCCTAAAGAAAGTTACCCCATATTATAATGCCTCTCAGGTGGCACTATACTCACATTATATTCACACATTATATTCAGTAACCTTAATCCCTTTTCAAATGATTTTTTCACTGCATAGAAGGTTCAGAAACACCAACCATATGCACATAGGTCTCTTCCCACACAATCGATTACATAGACTGTGTCATAATGTTCAAACATGGAGGCCAGGTTTCAGATCAGTGTCAGTATACAAGAACCATATGCACATAGGTCTCTTCCCACACAATCGATTACATAGACTGTGTCATAATGTTCAAACATGGAGGCCAGGTTTCAGATCAGTGTCAGTATACATAGGCTCTTTCACCCCTGCCCCCCCCCGGTCAATTCACTGGGGGGGGGACCCTCCAAAAGGGCTCTAATTGGTTCTGACATTGTGTACTGAGAAAAAAAAGTGTGACATCATAAGGTAAAAAAACCCACTCCGTTTATAATTATCAAAAGCCATCTTTCTTTGTCCTGACAGAAGTCTTTGGTTGACAGGCTCTGGTAGATAGAGGAACAGTTTAAACTTTTACCGTCACTTGCCTGATGTTTGGCAACTCTACCTGTATCGGGAAGCTACACAGGAGATACAACTCATTTCACAAAGCGCACAAAGTAAAATTCAACTCAAACATCTGTATTTTTAGGGAACTTGGACAAGGATCTGAGGATTGATAGCTTGGGCATGTTTCCAGTGAGAACTTTCTGTGACTGTGACCTGAATTGGAGGGAATGCAGAACTTGAGTAAAGGGAATCAAGCTGGGGATGTCTTATAAAGACTCAAATGGACTACACATTTAAAAAATAAAATAAAATTGTCTCTCAGTTAATTGTGTTTAATAAAAATAGCTATTACTAACTATTAGGAAAAGGCTATTAGTAAATTAAGTGCTGGCTTTGCAGTAGAATGTATGCCTTCTTTCCCTGCTTATCTTATTAACAACACACCACAGGCAGCAGCTAATAGTAGAACCTTTCCTCCATGCCAACACAATGAGAAGAATTTTCCACCTTACAGCCTAACTGGCAAAATAAAAACTTTTTAAAGAGCTTTGGATACACTAACTAGAATTATCCTGTCTAAATGGCATTAGCGCTTTGTTAACAGTCACTTATACCAAAATGTGTGCGTACAAAACCTTCTCGAGACATTTTTGTTGTAGCTTCTTTTCACCATAACTATAATTATAAACAAAATAAACCAGTGTGGCAATGTGTTTTGGGGGCTGGACTTTGCTCACTATGAAACTCATTGAATGGCCTTGGGTCAGTCACTTTTCTCTCAGCCCAACCTGCCTGAATTGTTCTATGAATGAAATGGAATTGGGGAGAATAATGCATACTGCCCTGAGCTCCTTGGAGGAAGAAGAGGATAAAAATATAGCAATCAGTGCTACGCTTCTTAACAAAGTTTGTTTTTAACCATTTGTAGTCAGTTAAGAGATATGTGAGTCTCTGCAGTGCAGGGTATAGAACCCTAATGGATGTCCAAACACATACTCAGCAGCAGTAGCTATGGGTGGTGATATATCTTGTAATAGTTAATTTATGTGGGGTTAAGGTGCCCTAGTAATTGTTTAGCGATTTGTGTATGTGTGCAGTATGTACAAAACATTGACAATCCCTGCTAAGAAATCCAGCCATTTGGGATGAGATTATCGGTACCCAAAATCAGAGATGCACGCAATGCATCACTGTGATTCTGTCACAGGGGCTGATTCACACATTATGGATTACACAGATTGAATCTGGTGTCCCCACCCTGTGTAACAGTCAGACGTGAGTTAAGTTGCTGGTTCTCCTCAACAGCTATTGCTGTTGCTGTTTTGATTTTAATATTAACTTCTCCCAACCTTGTTGATGGAATTACTTTGCAATTGATTGTTTTATCCGTATTGATTAAATTGTTAACACTTTTACTTAATTAATTGTATTAAATTGGGTTGTATGAATAGGGATGGAATTTGTTTAGTTGGGGGTGGGAATGGAGAGAGTGTATTTATTAGGATAGGTGTTTGTATTAGTCAACCTGGATTATCATATGCTAATTTGTGTTAGGAATTTTATAGTGGGCTGTGTTATTGTATAGGGACAGTTTTGGATGTGGCAGACTTGGTATGATTACCACCAAGTCCAGGATCTCAGTGATTGGGGGAAGCGGGAGATATGGTGGTGGGACTAGGTTTTACAAAGGAGATGGAGATATGGACATGCTCAGTCACTTTACAACCTTCGTCCCATCCCAAGATATGTCGGTTGTGGGGCTAGGAATAAAAACCTTTCTCTGACACTGAAGTTGTGCAATGCCAGGTCCATCATTAATAAGACTGCTACTCTGCAAAATTATGTTGTAGAGCATAAGGTGGACCTGGCATGCGTGACTGAGACTTGGGTGAGGGATGGCAAGACCGTTGCCCTTAAGGAGCTACCCCCCCTCGATGTCTTGGTCCTCCATCGGCCTCAGACAAAAGGCCGGGGGGATGGCAAAGCTCATACATGAATCATTTACCTTCAGACCGCTCCCCACTCCAAAGATCACTGGCATTGAATGTGTTGGCCTTGTGCGGGAAGCTGAAGAGAGTTTGGCTGATGTACTGGCAGCCCAGCACACCAGCAGATACCCTGACTAGTCTGTTGGAGTTGGTCTCCTTGGAGACTTATAGTTCTGGGGGACTTCAATGTCCATGCTGATGAGATTGCCTCTACTCAGACAATGGACCTAGAGCCTTCCATGGCAGCACTGGGACTCTCTCAGATTGTGTCAGCTTCCACGCACCAAGCAGGCCACATGCTGGATTTGATCTTTGGCATGAGGATAATTGTGGCTCTGTCTGCAATTGATGCAGTGCCATGGTCAGGCCACTTTGTTCTGAAGGCACGTCTGGGTACCCCAGCCCCTCCCTGCTTGGGCAGTGAGCAGAGTTATGCTCACCCATGGAGACTAGTGGATCCAATAGGTTTCCAGAATTCTCTGTGGGAACTGGTGTCCCCTGGCAACTCATTAGATGCACTGGTAGAAGACTGGCATAGCCGTCTTTCTGAAGCCATCGATAAGATCACTCCCCAATGATATACATTGGATATACATTGAAGCTTCGGAGGATGAAAAGGGTGCTTAGATGGCTAGAGCAAGCTTGGGCAACAAACTTGTGACGGAGCTGCAAGAACATCTTATAGGACGTTTATGAGATCTTATGAAGTGGTGGTGCAGGCAGCAAAAGAAAGAATTTTATGCTGCCTCCATCGCGTTCACTAGCTGTCGCCCAGCACAATTGTTCAGGGTAATTAGGTCTTTAACATCCCTTTCTGAGGGAACTCAAAAGGTTAGAAATTCAGAAATCAACTGTGAGGCATTTGCAAGCTTTTTGCGATAAAACCTTGTTGCTCCACCAGGACTTGCCTGTCAATGTTGACACAGTAAGAGAACTGGAGGCCCCTTGGCCATCTTCAGGTCCAACTTTGGATCAATCCAGCCTGCTCTCCCGGGATGATGTAGATAGGGTCCTGGATGCTGCGAAGCTGAGTACTTGCTCCCTGGACCCATGGCCATCATGGCTTGTTAAAGCCAGAGGAGATGGAATACGAACCCCACTGGCAGACATTATAAACCTGTCCCTTTGGTCAGGGGTCTTTCCAGGGAGTTTAAAGGAAACAATAGTTTGTCTGCTCTTCAAAAAAAAAACCCTTCGCTGGATCCTACTGATCCAGCCAACTACCAACCAATTTCTAATTTTCCGTTTCTTGCTAAGGTAGTTGAGAAAGTGGTAGCTGAACAGCTACAGGGTTTCCTAGAGGATGCATTGATACTGGACTTTGGTTGTCCTCACAGATGATGTCTGCGGTCATGTGGATCAAGGTGGGGCAATGCTGCTGCTGCTACCGCCACCTAATCTGTCAGCAGCTTTTATATGACCTGTTGATCTACTGCCTCGCTGACATGGGGATTCAGGGGACTACCTTCAGGTGGTTTGTCTCCGTTCTCTGAGGTCAGGGACAGAGGGTGGAGCTAGGGGAGAGAGTTTCACCACGACACCCACTGGCATGTGGAATCCCTCAAGGTGCTATTCTCTCCCCAGTGTTATTCAACTTTTATATGCGCCCCCTTGCCCAGATGGTTCATAGGTTCAGGCTGCTTTGTCACCAGTACGCTTATGACACCCAGCTATATATGTTCACGGGCAGCTATAAGAAGAAGAAGAGAAGAAGAGATTGGATTTATACCCCGCCCTTCACTACCCAAAGGTGTCTCAGAGTGGCTTACAAACTCCTTCCCCTTCCCCTCCCCACAACAGACACCCTGTGAGGTAGGTGGGGCTCAGAGAGCGCTGACAGAAACTGCTCTTTTTCAAGGACAGCTCTTATCAGAACTACGGCTTGCCCAAGGTCGTCCAGCCAGGTGCAAGTGGAGGAGTGGGGAATCAAACCCGGTTCTCCCAGATTAGAGTCTGCACACTTAATCACTACACCAAACTGGCTCTCTGGGTACCACCCCAGAAAATCTGGCAAGGGGACTGGAGGATGTGGCTAGATGGCTGCAACAGAACAGGCTGAAGCTAAACCCATAGAAGACAGAGGTTCTGTGGCTGGGAAAGGGGGACTTGGGATGGGGTATCCAGCTCCTGATCTTGGACAACACCCCCCTAACACTAGTACCAGTGGTGAAGAGCTTGGACTTGACTCTGGATGCCTCCCTGTAAATGGAGCCCCAGATCATGAACATGTCCATGTCAGCATTCTTTTATTTATACCATGTTTAGTAGCTGGCCCCCCTTCCTATCTCACCCGGACTTAGCCACTGTTATCCACACAATGGTCACCTCCAGACTGGATTTCTGCAACTCACTCTACATTGGGTTACCCTTGGGACTGACCCGAAAACTTCAACTGGTCCAGAATGCAGCGGTGAGGGTCCTAACTGGAACCCTTATCAGACCACATATCCAGCCAGTGCTCCACAAACTGCACTGGATCCAGATTGAATTCTGGATCAAGTTCAAGGTGTTGGTTTTAACCTTTAGAGCCCTTCATGGTCTGGGATGAACATATCTTTGGGATTGCCTCTCCTGGCATACCCCCCAGAGAGTGTTACGTTCCTTAGGCAGCAACATGCTGACAGTCCCAGGGCCAAAGACAATTCACGTGGCCTCAACTCAAGCTAGAGCCTTCTCTGCAATTGCTCCCGCTATATGGAATGCATTTCCGAGTGAGATCTGGGCCCTGCAAAATGGAACTGTATCACCAAATGTATGGGTGAGACCAGGGAGTTTTATTTATATACTGCCTTTGTTTTTCCCCCTCCCCTCTCTGCCCAGGACAGTAGAGCAGTGGAATAGTTTTTTTAATGCCATCGGACAGTAGAGCAGTGGAATAGTTTTTTTTTTAATGCCAGCTAGTTGATTGTGATGTGCACGTTTAGTTTTAATTGCTAAATTATTCATTTGTCTATTTACATTGTAATCTGCTCTGACCTCCACAATCATGGGGGAGAGCAGAATAGAAATCAAACAAGCAAACAAATAAAAAAAATCGTCACAAATGAGGCACAGTGCCCAATTCAGATCAGGACTGCGATCTGTGTGGAAAAGGGGCTTTAGTCCCTGCTCCCCTGTTTTCCAAGCCTGAATTGGTCTGGAGAAATGAGGAGAACTCACAACTCTCTTCTGACTGTTACACTTGGTGGAGACCCCCGACCAAACTGGTCACAGTCACAGGTTTACTTTCTGTAATACTATTCACCAGTTTCTGGAAGGCTTGTGATTAATTAGACAAAACATATGGATTTCCCCACAGAACTAGTATTAAAGCATTTTAGATAATTTAACAGATGTATATTGTCATTAATCAAAATTTTCTACTTCTTGCAAGATACAGTAGAAATGGTGAGAGTCATGTATGCTGCCCTGAGCTCCTTGGAGATTTAGATGAAGAAATAAAACTATAAAACAGAATGGAAATATATATTTTTTTTCTTGTGAGATTCCCTCCCCCCCCTTCAGACTGGGATTTATCAAGGCCTATTTTGAGAAGCCTGAATGTCCTCAAGCGGATGGATTTCCAACCAGGAATATGTAAGTGTGAAATCTGGCACCTCCAGAGGTGTTCATTTGCACATACAAATTGTCTAAAGATTTACACTCATTAATGAGCGTTGATGTCATTCACCAAGGCACTTATTCCCTACCTTGTTTTCTCAAAAAGAGGGTTACGTTGTTTACTGTATATGAAGCTGGCAGTCAGTGTGGATAATAAGCAAAGAATAGTCAAGAGAAGGGCCACGTTATTTATAATTCTGGGCCACCATTCCAATGCAGTTAATACGTTGTGAAATGTTAATGCATCAGCAATATTTTAAGAATAATGTAGAATGAATCCCCCACATTATTAGCCAAGACTGGAGTGGGGTCAGATTGCCTATAACTCGAAAACTGTTATTGTACCAAAACAAGGACTGCCTTAGCAGGCAAATCTGTCCTAAAATATTAAAATTGCATGATGTCTGCACAATGAAGCTGGTAATTGCCCTTACCAGGTTGAGAAAGACTTATTTGTGGCACAGGTAGCTTTGATTTCTGTGGACTTTTCAGTGGCACACATTTATGTTAGTTGTCTATAAGGATGGGCACAAACCACTTTACGAACTGATATATGTCACAAACTGGGCCCTGTCATGGTTCACGAGCCTTGGTTCTTGTGATCGCATCTCCCACAAACCGCTCACAAACTGCACAGTTTTTCACAGAGATTTGTGTGGTTTATGAGAGTGGTTTGTGGGCCAGACATACTGGTGCTGATTAATCAATTGTCCAGGTAACAAGGGGGGTGGATTTCTGCAGGGCTTCTGCAGCCCTGGAAACACCAATAGTGGTCCTCCAAAGCATGATAGGCAGTTCTGGCTGCCAACAAGAGACCTCCCATTCTGCTCTATGGGAGGAGAATGGATATATACCCCCCAGCTCATACTCAGCTGCTTTCACTTTGGAGCAGGCAGTTAGACAGAGAGGGAGTAGTTACTGTTAGAGGCAGTGAGGGAAGGAATTGAAAGTCTGTGTGAATGGTGTTGGTGCTTCAGGGCTCTGAGGCACCTGTCCCTGTGCTACAGCCAGGCAGAGAGCCTCAGCCAGTGGGTTCCTTGGCTGAGGACTGACCCTCCTGCCTAATTGTCAACACCCCTCTGTGCCATGAGGGTGAGAGTGGGGGGCCAAGGGTGCTTGTCGCAGGGGGAAGAAGTCCACTGCACCATCCCACAGCCCCCTGCCCCTATATAACATGCCCATCCTGCCAGCCCAATGGTGCCCAGCTGTACTGGGGTGTCACCACCAGTGGTCTCAGAGGCAGAGCCTCTTTTGTCTGATGTTCTCTTCAGAGGCAGAGCCTCTTTTGCCTGATGTTCTTTTGGGGGTGGACTTGGAGGCAAAATCAGAGCAGCTGCTAAAGCTGTTTGCAAAGGAGGAGGAATCTGAGGGTGGCGAATTAGGGGGTGGTGGGGAAACATCCAGCTCCTCCACATTGTAAATCCCTGGGGCTGCTCCTACCTCCAGTCCCCCCTCTGTCAGTCTCCCCAGCCCAGCACCATACCACAGTGGCTAAGCTTCCAGCCTGCCCCAATTTTGGGTCCCCATTTCAAAACCACACTTGGGAGCAATTCTACTTCCTTCCCAATGACCCCTGTTTGGTAGACTGCCAGGTCTGCAACCTCCAGGTGTGGAGGGTCTTGGACCCCCCGCTACTTAGAATCCACCACCCTACGCAGGCACCTGCAAAGGCACCACCCATGTCTGTTGCCTCCAGAGCAATGAGTAGCACCCAGCAGGGGGAAGAAGAGGCCTGCTTAGCAGGGAGAAGGGGGGGAGGAGTCGACCCCAAGCAAAACAACTCAAACCGAGGGTGCTGTGGGTGGGAGTGGAACATCCAAGCAGGCCACACTCCAGGAGGTCATTTTTACTGGGACACTGGAGCTACCAAACCAAAGGGCTAGGTGGAAGGCTCAGGAACCTCTCACTCACCTCAGTGAGATGGTTGCCCTGGATGGACAACATTTGTCCATTCTGGAGGATGTGGGCTGCTGTGCTATGTTGCCTCGTGGTTTTCCATTCCCTCATAGAGAACCATTGGCTGGCAAGTCTTGCCCTCCTTGTACCGCTCTACGGTGGAGTTAGTCAGGGCCCAGTTGTCCGGAGCATGAGGGCAGACTGTGTACTTCATAGCAGACCACTGGAGTGGCCAGTGGGCACAGCTACCTCTCCCTCACTGCCCAATGGTGGTAACCGGAGGACCTCCAGATACCAGGGCAAGACCAGGGCCCTGGGAGGAGGGGGCAGTCCTGTTGCTGGGCCGCAAAAGGGTCCTGCTCCACACGCAGATCACACAGAGAAGAACAATGCTGCTCTGATCCAGGCAATGTGGGTGACCGTCCATGGCTATATGGTCATGGATGCCAGAGCCAACATGCTAGCAGCAGTGAAGGATACATGACTAAAGGACATCATCTGCCTGGCACGCATCCTGCACCTGGTGGTGAGGGATGCTCTTGGGCTGAGGAGCACCATCAAGCCCACCTGGGCGCCAAGTTCCTTGGCTGAGGACCCATACTCACCCTCATTGGGATTTGCAAACACCTCCTTATCACTCACATCCCCCTCAGAATTGGCACCTCCAGCCTCCCCCCATCCACATATGCCTCCATTCCTGTGGCCGGCACTTGGAGTCTGTCTCATACTTGGTCTCCTTTTGGCTCAAGGGCTGCTGTACCCTCGCCGTGGCCCACCCTGTTGGGGAGATGGAGTCTCACTGTGGCTGCTCTCACCCAGGGCTACGCTTAGGACTTGGCACGTCTTCCTTTAGGCTCATAGGTGTTGGGTTATGTAATGTAGCAGAGTAAAAGAAGAATGCAGCAGACATGTGTATTATCTTTAAAAACTATTTTATTTTATTTATTTATTTCATTTCATTTTTATCCCGCCCTCCCCGCACGCCGGCTCAGGGTAGCTCACAACACGAGGTGTAATACAGCACCGCAGATAAAACAAGTAAGGCACTCAGTGCAATAAATATAGTTAAAACAGTTAAAACACAGTGGGTACTCCCAAGGATCCGTCGCGACTAACATACTCGCTCTCCATTGCACATCACATGGAGCCAAGGAGGGGGATGCTGTGGGCCACGGTGTTCAAGGTGGCCAGTCGGCCCGACCCAGCGGTGCTGCTCACAGTCGCCCAGTGGTGGTGGTGGTGGTGGCGGCTCCTATTCGAAAGCCTGGTGGAAGAGCTCCGTCTTACAGGCCCTGTGGAACCGCAGCTGGTCCCGCAGGGCCCTGATCTCCTCCGGGAGCTCATTCCACCAGATGGGAGCCACCACCGAAAAGGACCTGGTAACTCTATGGCAACCCTAGTTGGATAATAGCATCAGTTGGATCATAGAAAGCAGTTGGATAATAGAATCTGAGTCTAAATGTTTATTTAGAAATATAGATCAAGAAAAGCAGGAGGCGCTCAGAGAGCTGCAGACTTTCTTCCTTTCACACACACACATACACACACAGAGCAGACCTTACCTGTAGGCAACCTAAGTGATAAAAGCACACAGTAAAAACATACAACCTGTCTTATCATGGTGAAGAAGTCCTGGGGGTCCTGGGTGGAAGGAAAGTGAAGAATAAAGAAGCAGGTCAGAGACTGATGCCAACTCTAGAACTCTGAGTGTCCTGTGTTCAGCCTACACTGGGCAGTAGCAAGGAAACTCAGGGGCATCAATGCTGCAGGCACCCTGCCCCCCAGACTCTGTGGTGCTCCTGCCTCCCCCGTCTATATCTGTCTCTTCACAATTTCTGCCCTCCCAAGAATTGGTGCTTCAGCCTCTCCCAATCCACACTTGTCTCTCATTGGGACATTGTTGCTGTGGATCAGAATTCCATCTCTGGGTCGCAGCTTGGAGTCTGTCAACTGGTCTCCCCCTTGTCCACGTCTACCTCCTCATGACCTCTGTCCCTGCAAGAATGGTCACTTCTAGCCTCCCCCATCCACATCTGCCTCCTCATGATTTCTGTTGCCCCAAGAATAGTCACTTCCAGCCTCCCCCCATCCACACATATCTTTTCACCTTATCTGTCCCCCCAAGAATCAGCACTTCGCGCCTCCCCCAATGGACCAAGATCTACCTCATAGCACTATACCCACCTCATGAACCAAGGTCTACCTCATTAGCGCAATACCCACCTCATGGACCAACATCCACCTATGCAAACCTCTAGCTTGTCAAATATCTACTTGTACAAGTGAACTTGTTTGACTGCACCCAAGATTTCCCCATCTACAATGACAATCTCAATGATGATGTAGCAGGCAGGTGACCACCTCCTAGCCCAAGCAGGCCACCAAGACCCTGTCACCAGGAGAAGGTGGGAGGGTGACCTTCTCCTGGGCCTGTGGAGAAGGCCTGGCCACCCCTTGAATCCATCTCAACAATGCTTTGGTGGGCAGGTGACCAACTCCCAGGCCTGAAGGGGAGTGTGGTGGGCCACCCCCAAACCAAGACCCTGTCACTAGGGGGAGAAGGGCAGATGACCACCTTCCAGGCCTGCAGGGAAGGGCTGGCCATCCCCAAAATCCATCTCAACAATGCTCTGGCAGGCAGGTGACCACCTCCCAGGCCCAAGGGGGAGTGTGGTAGACCACCCCCACCCCAAGACCCTGTCATCAGTTGGATGTAGGTAGGTGACCGCTTCCCCGGTCTGCAGGGAAAGGCTGTCCACCCCCAGAACCCATCTCTACAATGCTGTGGTGGGCGTGTGACTACCTCCCAACCAGTGTTCCCTCTAAGCTGAGTTAGTGTGAGCTAGCTCACAGTTTCATAGCCTCCGGCTCACAGATTTTTGTCTCCGCTCAGGAAGGACGGCTCCAGAGCAAACTAACAGATGCAGCAGCCCAATCGCTCGCTTACAACTTCAATGCCAGTAGCTCACAAAGTAGAATTTTTGCTCACAAGACTCCACAGCTTAGAGGGAGTATTGCTCCCAACCTGAGGGGGAGTGTGGCAGGCCACCCCCACTTCAAGACCTTGTCACCAGGGGAGGTGGGCGGTTGACCCCTTCTGGCACCAAGGGGAAGGGTTGCCCATCTGCAGCAACAATGTTTGCAATGAAGGGGAGGAGGAATGGGTTTTATACCCCACCATTTTATACCCCACCATTCACTACTCAAAGGAGTCTCAGAGTGGCTTACAATCACTTTCCCTTTGTCTCCCCACAACAGACACCCTGTGAGGCAGGTGGGGCTGAGAGAGCTCTGAAAGAGCTGTGACTGATCCAATGTCACTCAGCTGGCTTCATGTGGAGGAGGAGTGGGGAATCAAGCCTGGCTCTCCAGAGTAGAGTCCGCTGCTCTTAACCACGACATGAAACTGGATCTCAGTACTGCCCCCCCCACACACACACACAGTCGATCCTCACCAAACTTGGAGAACAGATAGAGGGGCATCTAAGGAGGACTTTTATTATGTATGTATGTATGTATGTATT
>NW_015159830.1:0-23623 GCF_001447785.1 Gekko japonicus
CTGTTTCCAAGCCGAAGAGCCAGTGCCGTGGTCATGACTAAATGGTGTTACCTTCCCACCGAAGCGGTACCTATTGGTCGACTTGCAATTTCTTGCTTTCGAACTGCTAGGTTGGCAGGAGCTTGGGCCAGAGATGGGAGCTCACTCCGTCACACGGCACTCGGGTCTCGAACTGCCGAACTACAGACCTTCTGGTCCGCAGCTCGGCGTCTTATCCTCTGAGCCACCGCGGCCCTCTGTCTATTATACCTTGTGGCTAATAGCCACTCATGGACCTCTGCAAGAGAACCACGTACTCTGTTCCTGAGCTCTTTAGAGAAAGGACTGGATAAAAATGGATACACAGATTCATCTGAAGCACCTCACCTTGAGGCGACAAGTCCAATCTGTGAATTATGTGTGATGAAAAGATCTGTCCTTTGTCCATGCCTTCCCAAGAGGCAAACACCCCACTGGTCCTCATGCAATAAAATATACGTGAAAACCACATATTTGCTGTAGAAAATGGCATTGAAGGGATCCGATACCTCAGGATCTGATATGGGCAGACCGATGCGCAGTTAAGTTACTGATATGCAACAGTGGTTCAGTTCCACATTACGCCGGTCAGGGAAAGGCCTGTAGTTCTGAATGGGTAATATCATCTGCCGTTTGGTTCACTACATCAAAGTCCACGAGCAAGATTTTGTTTGAAGGAAGCCGTATTTGTATGTGCTTTGAATGCGGGAGACCGACAGTAACAGAAAAGGGGAAACCTCCGCAGAAGTTAAGGAAGAGGTTTCACCAAAGCAGCAGCGAGAACGGTAGAGAAAAAAACTTTTACTGCTGATGATAACAAGGGCATAAAAGCAACGGAACGTCACTGGGTGTCCCTCCGATGCGGCGATCGGTGGTAGACGGTTCCACTTCATCATCGTCCTTTTCCATGAATTTTCCCAACCGCTTTTTTTAAAAGAAAATTCTTCCATGGCAGATAGTTCCACAGTTAATCAGGGCGGATCGCCAAAAAATTGGCCCATGACCAATGCTCCCTGTAAGCTGTGGAGTCTTGTGAGCAAAAATTCTAGTTTGTGAGTTACCGGCATGAAAGTTGTGAGCGAGCGATTTGGCAGCTGCATACATTCGGCTGCTCTGGAGCAATACTCCCTCTAAGCGGTGGAGTCTTGTGAGCAAAAATTCTACTCTGTGAGCTCCTGGCATTAAAGTTGTGAGCGAGCAACTTGGCTGCTGAAGAAAATTAGTTTGCTCTGTAGCCGTCCTTCCTGAGCTGAGACAAAAATCTGTGAGCCGGAGGCTAAAAAACTGTGAGCTAGCTCACGCTTACTCAGCTTAGAGGGAACGCTGCCCATGACCCTTGGAGAACTTTCCTCTCTGATGGGAGTGGTGGTGGTACCTCTAATGTCAACACCACTCCCACATCGGCGGGGGGTGGGGGGGGGCGTCCACACCACCCCCTACCCTAGCTAAACCACAGTGAAGGTCTTACAGAGTCGTGGCAGAGCGGAGAGGGAGGGGAGGTTTCCTGAAAGGGGAACGACGCCGTCTAGAGAACACATACGAAGAGTACGCAAGAGAGGCCAAGAACAGACAGACCCTTGTCTGGTACAGGCCCCGAGTGGCAGGACGTAAAAAGGACTCTAAGTCAGCCGAGTTGGAGCCAGCGTTTCAAATTTTAAAGAAACCAATCCTGAAGTAGAAGTTTGCTTCATCCACAGAGGAAGAAAAAACAAGAGGGTTTGGGTGAGGCACTGGGCAGAACACAACCAAAGGCTATGCACTAACGCAAGAAGGAGGAAAAGGAGGAGGAGGAGGAGGAGAATAAGGAGGAGGAGAAGGAGGAGGAGGAGAAGGAGGAGAGAAGGAGATTGGATTTATGCATCGCCCTTCACTCAGAGTCTCAGAGCGGCTCACAAACTCCTTTCCCTTCCCTTCCCCTCCCCACAACAGACACCCTGGGAGGTAGGTGGTGCTGAGAGAGCTCTTGACAGAACTGTCCTTGAGAGAACAGCTCTGACGGAACTATGGCTTGCCCGAGGTCATCCAGCAGCTGAAAGTGGAGGAGTGGGGAATCAGACCCGGTTCTCCCAGATTAGAGTCCATGCACTTAACCACTACACCAAACTGGCTCTCACACCAAACCTAGGGTAGAACACCACCCATGGGTAGAATTTTGAGTAGACCTGGTCAAGATTACTCTGTTAAGTCCCTTTCAAATCCGGGGAACTTTTGATTATTTCTTTCTTTAATCCATTTATACCCTGCCTTTCCCCCCAAAGTGGCTTACAACAGCCTTGTGAGGTAGGTCAGGCTCAGAGAGTACGTGCGACAGAACTTTCAAGTCTCAGATTGAGTGGGATCGTGTCCCTCTGCTTGTGTTAGGTAAAGAGCAAAGGATGCGAAGAAACAGGACTGGAAATCCATTCTAAGTCTATACGGTACTTTATAGGAGTTTGAGGTACTCCATACAAGACTATCCTCACAGTCTGTACATCAACCCTATAAGAAGAAGAGATTAGATTTATACCTCGCCCTTCACTATCCGAAGGAGATCTCAAAGCGGCTTACAGTCTCCTTTCCCTTCCCCTCCCCACAACAGACACCCTGTGAGGTAGGTGAGGCCGAGAGAGCTCTCTCAAGAACTGCTCTCTCGAGAACAGCTCCGAGAGAACTTGTGACTGACCCAAGGCCACACCAGTAGCTGCATGTGAAGGAGTAGGGAGTCAAACCTGGCTCGCCCGGATTAGAGTCCACGCTCATAACCACGACACCAAACGGGCTCTCACAAGGTAGGCCAGTGCAATCCATTCCACATCACAAATATAGAGATGAGAGAACGGAAGCCGAAGTGAGATTTGCATCAGAGATTTCATCTCACCACTATCTCTCCGTCTGAGGCACACAAGACCCAGTGGTAAAATTCCCAATAAAGGAGATAGTTGACAGGATCCGTGCTTGTCCACAAGCTACGTCCAACACCTAGGTGTGCAGTGGGGTGTTACATAAAAAGAACTCCACAGGCGTGAGAGAGATCATCCAAGTACTTGAAGAAAGGGTCTCACCAGTAAATTCTGGTTCACCTTAAATCGAAGGAGCGGTCCCCCCCCCCAGCCTTCCCCTCGGAAAAGAGTTTGTCCCTCTTGGCCCTGTCAATAAAATACAACTGTGTAGTTTTCAGCATGGTGTAGCGGTTAAAGTGACAGACTTTAACCGCTACACCATGGAAGCTGGCTGGGTGACCTTAAGTCAGTCGCCCACTCTCAGCCTCGCCTACCTCACAGGGCCATTCTGAGTATAAAATGGAAGAGAGGAGAAAAATATAAGCCACTTTGGGTCACCGTTGGGGGGGGGAGGAGGAGAAGGAGGAGATTGCATTTATACCCCACCCTTCACTACCCACAGGAGTCTCAGAGCGGCTTACAAACTCCTTTCCCTCCCCCTCCCCACAACAGACACCCTGTGAGGTCGGTGGGGCTGAGAGAGCTCTGACAGAAACTGCTCTTTTTCAAGAACAGCTCTGACAGAACTGTGGCTTGCCCAAGGTCATCCAGCAGGTGCAAGTGGAGGAGTGGGGAATCAAACCCGATTCTCCCTGATTGGAGTCCACGCACTTAACCACTACACCAAACTGAGAAAGGTGGGATACAAACTAAATAAATACTGGTGAGTTTATTCAAAAGGGATATTGTTTTTTCCTATGGGGTGCTTAATTTTGTTAAGATCAAGTTGGGTAGCTGTGTTAGTCTGTCCTATATATTGGAAAGTGGAGTGATTTCAGATGCTGAAGGACAATAGCAAGCATGACTGAATTAGGTGTTATATACAGAGAGGTAGTAGGCATGGAGAAATCACATTGGTAATGAGACAGGAAACCTAGGTCTCGAATCAGTCCAGGAGGATGCATGGTTTTAAGCTTTGTTCCTTTTGTTAAAGTCAAATTAACAGGTGAACAGGCTGCTCATCGCCAACAGCGTGACCGACAGGCAATATTCTGAAGAATTCTGAATGAACAGAAATCTTTTGAGAGTAGAAAAGGGGGGGAACCACCTTAGCATTCACAAAGACCACTTCCTTATCACTACCCCAATCAGGAGAAGAAAATGCTCATTAATATCTGGCATCTCCAAAGTAAAGCGGGCCCATGAAATTAACCGGGCCATTTGCAGGTGGGGATAAGTTTCTTTTTCCAAGGGTGGCGTGAACCCTTAAGAGCGAAATGAATGCCAGCTCCCCCGCACCATCGAGACAAAAGTGTTTCTAGGAGATTAAATTTAAACAAAACCTCCGCCCGGAATGACAAAACGAAACTTAAACCTGTGCATCGAAAAGATAAGGATTTCCTGCATCACGTGGGTGCCCCCGAAGGGACCCGCCGTCTCCAAAGCCCGTTTCTGTCTCAATTCACAAACATGCAAAAATGCACCACCTGGAGTGTGGGGACGCACTGTTCCGACTGGACGTGACCCCCTGAGATCCCAGGCAGAGAAGGACTGGTTTCCATCTCTCCCAGCTCCTCTTCATTAGACACGCTAGGCCTTCTGCACGAAAAACATGTGCTCGGCCACGCAGCAACGGAGCCCGGGGCGGAATTTCCATTTCCTGTTGTGTTACGGGGCTGGGGGAAACCGTCCCGAGAAGATGCCAGTCTCGATGACTTCCCACACGAAATATGCTCACGGACCTTTCATCTCCCATCCAACTATTCCGCAGGAGCAGAAGGGTTTGGATCAAGCGCCATATTCCTGGGCTGCAGATTTTTAAGAAGGCCTCCTCTCTCGCGCACGCTGACCCAGGTATCCAAGGGTTCCATCCCAAAATCCTGCCCAAAGGAAGGCCGTTCGTCCTTTTCTCCGCTATCTCCCCATGTACCGAGTGCCGTGAAGCCGCTTCCGACCCATGGCAACCCTATGAATTAATAGACTCAGGACATGGGGTAGCCGTGTGGGTCTGAAGCAACAGCGCAAAGTTCGAGCCCAGTGGCACCTTTAAGACCAACGAAGTTTAATTCTGGGTTTAAGCTTTCGTGCGCGCGCACGCTTCTTCAGCTACATCGAGAGCCGGTTTGGTGTCGTGGTTAAGTGTGCGGACTCTAATCTGGGAGAGCCGGGTTTGATTCCCCACTCCTCCACTTGCAGCTGCTGGGTGACCTTGGGAAGCCGTAGTTCTGATAAGAGCTGTCCTTGAAAAAGAGCAGTTTCTGTCAGAGCTCTCTCAGCCCCACCTGCCTCCCAGGGTGTCTGTTGTGGGGAGGGGAAGGGAAAAGAGAACAGATAGATGTGAGAACTAAGTTTTGAGTCCACTGTCACCAACAGTGTTCCCTCTAAGCTGAGTTAGTGTGAGCTAGCTCACAGGTTTTTAGCCTCTGGCTCACACATTTTTGTTTTAGCTCAGGAAGGATGGCTCCAGGACAAACTAATTTACGCAGCAGCCAAATCTCCTGCTCAATATGTTAATGCCAGTAGCTCACAGAGTAGAATTTTTGCTCACAGAGCTCCATATCTTAGAGGGAACATTATTCACCATCTGCTTCAATCCAATCGTGGCTATACTTATCACCCAATTACTTCTAGATCTTCTCTAACTTGCCCTTTCTGGCAACTAAACCTCCCCCACCCCACACCCTCTACCTATATATAAGCCTTGAGGAAACCTGTTTCGATGTAGAAGAAGAGATTGGATTTATACTTACCAACTGCTTCAATCCAATCGCGGCTATACTTATCACCCAATTACTTATAGATCTTGACTCTAACTTGCCCTTTCTGGCAACTAACCCCCCCCACACACACACCCTCTCACTACCTATATATAAGCCTTGAGGAAACCTGTTTCGATGTAGAAGAAGAGATTGGATTTATACTCTGCCCTTCACTCGGAGTCTCAGAGCGGCTGACAAACTCCTTTCCCTTCCCCTTCCCACAAAAAGACACCCTGTGAGGCAGGTGGGGCTGAGAGAGTTCTTTTTCAAGGACAGCTCTGACAGAACTGTGGCTTGCCCAAGGTCATCCAGCAGCTGCAAGTGGAGGAACGGGGGAATCAAACCCGGTTCTCCCAGATCAGAGTCCGCGCACTTAACCACGACACCAAACTGGCTTGCGGAAATCTGTTTCAATGCATCTGAAGAACTGTGCAGGCACACAAAAGCTTATACTCAGAATTACATTTTGTCGGTCTTAAAGATGCCACTGGGCTCAGACTTGCTCCTAGGAATTAATGCGAGTTCTATTTCTTATTGATCGTCTGCCTTTCTCAAAAGGGACTCAGGGCAGATTATATAGAGCAAGTCAGTACGATCAACAGGATGGACATTCAATAAACTGTGCAATAGGGTTAGGGTTGCAGAAGTCTGTAACCAGCCCAGATACCTAAAGCACTGAAGCACAGCGTAAGTATTAACAGGACACATGAAGTGGTGCAGAAATGTACATCGCGGGGCCGAGCTTACTGTGAGCTCTACAAAGCCGCATACACCACAGTCCCCGATTGCTCCTGCAAAGAACTTTGTGAACCGTTTTGCACAGCACAACCCTGTTATCCGTGCAAAGACGCCCTCCTGAATTATTTCAGTTTTGCATAGCTTGTGGAAAACCAGGACCAATAAAGATTGGGGGGTGGGGAATATCCTCCCAAGCCGCTCGGCCTTGAGGTTTCCACAGCGAAAGGCAGAGTACAGCATCTAAGCAATAGTCAGAACCCCAGTAGCAGTTTAAAGACGAACAAACTTTATTGTAGCATAAGCTTTTGAGAAACACAGCTCTCTTCGTCAGAGGCCTCTGACGAAGAGAGCTGTGTTTCTCAAAAGCTTATGCTACAATAAAGTTTGTTCGTCTTAAAGCTGCTACTGGGCTTTTGACTATTTTGCAGCAACAGACTCACACGGCTAACTCCTCAGCGTCTAGGAAGCAGATATTGCCAGCGGCCTGAAACTATCTCATGAAATGGGCAGAAGAGGGAACGTGGTCTATCAGTGGCCCAAAGACCAGTGTCCAGTGGACTGGTACAAGGCTGGGTTTCTTTGCAAATAAAGTCAACCGGGATAGGCCGTGGACTGATCCTGCAACGTAGTGGCACACCCAGGACCACTTAGGCCAGAGCGGCACACCCAGGACCACTTAGCACAGATTATTCGGACCCCTTAGAACAACTGGTTTTCCTTTGATACGTTTGTCATTGGTGAACCACGGGGGGGGGGGGTTCCCCATTTTAGCAAAAAGACACTCAAGAATTATAACTACGCCAAACCTGACGTCATCCCCACTTTAAAAACACAGAACAGTGTCATCATATTCGGTACGCCCTTCTCCAAGCGACACAGGATGGGGTACACAGGGGTTATCCCCATTTTACCTCCACAACACTCCTGCAAGGTAGATCAGGCTACGAGACCATCACGGGTCCAACGTGGCCCAGTCGGTTTCAGGGCCTAGCAAGGATTTTAGCTCCGGTCTCCCGTAAACTAGGGCTAGTCTCGCACTTGCTTACTCAGGAGTCAGCCCCACTGAATTCAGTAGCGCTTACTTCTTGAGTAAAACACCCTGAGGCCCGCCCAAGGTCTCTTTCTCCCGGACACTAGCCCACATTGGCTCCGGGCAGCCCGGCATTTTATCAGCGCCATCCGTAAAAGCCGACAACAAAGACGGTTCATGCCGGATTGAAACCGGATTCCTCCGAAACCCCTCTGAAAGCAACTGAATACAGATCGGGGAGGGTTTTTTTCCATGCACTGCCACCACTGCGAAACATCCAGCTATAGTCAAGACTGATCTTTGGGAAAGGGGGGGGGGGCCCCGGGGGGGGGGGTCCCCTGTAAACGTATCCAATTTAAAAGAAAGAAACCCACCCCCCAGTGCTACGGCGTCCTTTAGATGACACCAGCAAACACCCCAGAGGAAAGAAAAAAGAAATGGGGTGCAATATAGTCCCCGGTAGGCTCAGCTAGGGCAGAAAACTTGCCTGAAAAAACAGCTTGTCTAAAGTTAAGGAAGTCTAAAAGGAGTTGGAGGATTGGGGGGGGGGGTGAGCAGAGGGGGGAAACCATGTGGGTCTGAAAGAACAAACTTTCAAGTCCAAGGGCATCTTTAAGACCAACCAAGTTTAATTCTGGGTTTCAGCTTTGGTGTGCATGCAACACTTCTTCAGATACAGCGAAACTGATTTCCTCAAGCCTTACATATTGAGGAGGGGGTGTTAGTTCCAGGAAGGACTAAGTTAGAGTCAAGATGCAGAAGTAATTTAGCAATAAGTATTGGATTAAAGTAGTTGGGAAGACCTGTGGATAGCAGCCGATCAGCCTACAAAGAAAGTTCGATTCCAGGGGCCCCTCGAAGACTGACCGACCGAGTTTATTCTGGGGTTTAGCTTTCGCGTGCAAAGCACGCTTCTTCAGATGCACATATGTATCCAGAGGCACCTTGAAGACCGAAAAAGAGCTTAATTCGGGGCAGTGTTCCCTCTAAGCTGAGCGCGTGCGAGCCAGCTCACCGTTCTTTAGCCTCCGGCTCACCCATTTTGGTCTTCGCTCAGGAAGGAGGGCTCCAGAGCAGTGTTCCCTCTAAGCTGAGCGCGTGCGAGCCAGCTCACCGTTCTTTAGCCTCCGGCTCACCCATTTTGGTCTTCGCTCAGGAAGGAGGGCTCCAGAGCAGTGTTCCCTCTAAGCTGAGCGCGTGCGAGCCAGCTCACCGTTCTTTAGCCTCCGGCTCACCCATTTTGGTCTTCGCTCAGGAAGGAGGGCTCCAGAGCAGTGTTCCCTCTAAGCTGAGCGCGTGCGAGCCAGCTCACCGTTCTTTAGCCTCCGGCTCACCCATTTTGGTCTTCGCTCAGGAAGGAGGGCTCCAGAGCAGTGTTCCCTCTAAGCTGAGCGCGTGCGAGCCAGCTCACCGTTCTTTAGCCTCCGGCTCACCCATTTTGGTCTTCGCTCAGGAAGGAGGGCTCCAGAGCAGTGTTCCCTCTAAGCTGAGCGCGTGCGAGCCAGCTCACCGTTCTTTAGCCTCCGGCTCACCCATTTTGGTCTTCGCTCAGGAAGGAGGGCTCCAGAGCAGTGTTCCCTCTAAGCTGAGCGCGTGCGAGCCAGCTCACCGTTCTTTAGCCTCCGGCTCACCCATTTTGGTCTTCGCTCAGGAAGGAGGGCTCCAGAGCAGTGTTCCCTCTAAGCTGAGCGCGTGCGAGCCAGCTCACCGTTCTTTAGCCTCCGGCTCACCCATTTTGGTCTTCGCTCAGGAAGGAGGGCTCCAGAGCAGTGTTCCCTCTAAGCTGAGCGCGTGCGAGCCAGCTCACCGTTCTTTAGCCTCCGGCTCACCCATTTTGGTCTTCGCTCAGGAAGGAGGGCTCCAGAGCAGTGTTCCCTCTAAGCTGAGCGCGTGCGAGCCAGCTCACCGTTCTTTAGCCTCCGGCGCACGCATTTCGGTCTCGGCTCAGGAAGGGATGGCTCCAGAGCAAACGAACTGACGCGGTAGCCCAACCGCTAGCTCACAACTTGAATGCCCGGAGCTCGCAAAGTAGGATTTGTGTTGCTCCCAAGAAGACTCCACCGCTTAGAGGGAGCATCGATTCGGGGCGTAAGCCTCCGTGTGCACGCGAAGGGTTTTCCCTGGGGGGCTTTTGAGCAACGCGCCGGAGAGGCAAGAGGAGCAGAGCAATGGGGCGGGGGGCGAAGGAAGGCGAAGAAGACCCCCCAACCCAACAGGCACCCCCAGCAGCGCCCAGCCGCGACTCACCACTGGAACATGCTGGCTGCCTTGGGCGCGGGGAGAGAGGCGGCGGCGCTGCTGCTGCTGCTGCTCCCTCGGCTGCCCAGCGCGGGTGTGAGCGGCGGACTGGCGGCGGCGGCGGCTTTGCGGGTCGGTCCTCCCTCCCCTCCGACTCCGCGCAACCAAGGTGGAGCCACGCGGCGGCTTTAAAGCCCGGCAGGTATGCCGCTTAACCCTTCCGCCGCCGGGCTGGGCTCTGGGCTTCCCTCCCTTCCCTCGGTCCTCCCTCCCCTCCGGCTCCGCGCAACCAAGGTGGAGCCACGCGGCGGCTTTAAAGCCCGGCAGGTATGCCGCTTAACCCTTCCGCCGCCGGGCTGGGCTCTGGGCTTCCCTCCCTTCCCTCCCGGGCCCCTCTCGGCTGGGGAAGGAGCCCGAGGCGCTCGCCACGCCTTCTCCGGCTCACGCGCACGACAGCCCTGCGAGGTAGGCAAGCCTAACTTAAAAAAGGGGGGGGGGAAATCTCGCCTTCTCTCCCAAACAGCAGGCGAGGTTTCCCCCCGCTCTTCTCCGATTTTATTCGTTGTTGTTGTTGTTGTTCAGTCGCACAGTCGAGTCCGACTCTTCGCGACCCCATGGACCAGCTCCCGCCAGGCCCTCCGGTCTTCCGCCGTCCTCTGAAGTTTGCTCAACTTCATGTTCGTTGCATCGATGACACTGTCTCACCATCTCATCCTTTGCCGTCCCCGTCTTCTTTGACCTCCAATCTTTCAATCTTTTTATTCGTACTGCACACCAACCCCGTGAGGTCGGTTGTGTGTTGGCAGGGCTTTTGGTGGAATTACTTGTTCCTTTCTCCCCTCCTCCGTTTTTGTCTTCACACCAACCCCGTGAAGTAGGTTGTATGTTTGCATGAGTTATATCTATCTATCATCTATCTATCTACCTACCTACCTACCTACCTACCTACCATCAATCAATCATAACCATTTCCAGGGCTTTTTTTAAAAAAAAGAGGTGCCGGAACTCTTAAGGGGGAAATGCAATTTTCAATCTATATAACTGAAAACTCGTGAACTTTTAAACATTTTTTAAAAGAATTTTGCCAAAGACGTGCCGGAACTCTGTTCAGGCGCATTCCCCCAGGGGAAAAAACCCTATCATCCGTCTGTCTGTCTGTCTGTCTGTCTGTCTGTCTGTCTATCATCGTCTGTCTGTGTCCGTCCGTCCATCCATCTCTGCTCCTACAGCTATAGCCTTGAGCAGAAAATAATAAAATAAAATAAAATAATGCCTTACTTGATATTCTTCTGCTGCTGTTTAATTACTGCCCCCAACATTTTTGCTGCAGACAGAGTAACAGAATCATTCCTTGGTTCTTTTCCCCCTCTGTTTCTATCTGCACGCCAACCCCGTGAGGTAGGTTGTGAGCTTATATTGTTATTGAAATATTTGGTTCTTTCTCCCCTCCTCCGTTTTTAACGTCACAACAACCCTGTGAGGTAGATTGTGAACTTATATGATTTTTATTGAATTATTTGGTTCTTTCCCCCCCCCTCCACTTTTATCTGCGCACCAACCCCGTGAGGCAGGTAGTGTTCCCTCTAAGCTGAGTTAGTGTGAGCTAGCTCACAGTTTTTTAGCTTCCGGCTCACACATTTTTGCCTTAGCTCAGGAAGCACAGCTTATGTTTATGTTTCTATTGAATTATTTGGTTCTTTCTCCATTCCCCCGTTTTTATCTTCACAACAACCCTGTGAGGTAGGATGTGTGCTTATGTTTTTATCAAATTATTTGGTTCTTTCTCCATTTTTATCTTCCCAACAACCCTGTCAGGGAGGACGTGTGTTTATGTTTTTATCGAATTATTTGGTTCTTTCTCCATTCCTCCGTTTTTCTCTTCACAACAACCCTGTGGGATAGGATGTGTGTTTATGTTTCTACTGAATTATTTGGTTCTTTCTCCATTCCTCCGTTTTTCTCTTCACAACAACCCTGTGGGATAGGATGTGTGTTTATGTTTCTACTGAATTATTTGGTTCTTTCTCCATTCCTCCGTTTTTCTCTTCACAACAACCCTGTGGGATAGGATGTGTGTTTATGTTTCTACTGAATTATTTGGTTCTTTCTCCATTCCTCCGTTCTTCTCTTCACAACAACCCTGTGGGGTAGGATGTGTATTTATGCTTTTATCGAATTATAGGTTTTTTTCTCCCCTTCTCTGTTTTTTTCTTCTTCACAACAACGCTGGTAGCCCTAGCCAGACCTTTTCAAAAAGGTTATGTGCAATTTTTTTAAAAAAAATATTGTACATAACCGTAAATGGCATGTGAATTTAAGACAGCCCTCTGTTTTTATTGATCGCTAGGGTTACAATCTCTGGGTTGGGAGATACCTGGAGATTTGGGGGGTGGAGCTTGGGGGGGGCGGGTTTTGGGGAGGGGAGGGGCCTCAGCTGGGTACAACGCCATAGAGTCCACCTTCCACAGTAGCCATTTGGTCGACTGCAATAGCGGGAGGTCTCCAGGCGTCAGCTGGAGGTTGGCAACCGTGTTGGTGGCACATCTGGGTGGGGGGGAAACAGGTCTTACTTTCAGGTAAACAAGGTATTGTGTTATGAGCACAGCAGGACAATGGACGCTTTCAGTGCGTATCACTCAAACGCTTATTGACCCTCCCCCCCAAACACCGAGGAGAACCAAAACACGTTAGGAAAACTGGACTCCAACCTAGTTCTGGCTTGATTAGGACCCCGCTGGGCCTCTGAACCCTGCAAGAGAATTGCAGTGAAACTGGTTGAAACTGAAGGTGAGTCGTCTCTAGCTGACTCGCCAGGTTGCTGTCTGCAGAAAAGCTGTCGAAAACAACAGTGCCGGGCAGTGTTCCCTCTAAGCTGAGTTAGTGTGAGCTAGCTCACAGTTTTTTAGCCTCCGGCTCACACATTTTTGTCCTAGCTCAAGAAGGAGGGCTCCAGTGCAAACTAATTTATGCAGTAGCCAAATTGCTCGCTCACAACCTTAATGCCAGAAGCTCACAAAGTAGAATTTTTGCTCGCAAGACTCTACAGCTTAGAGGGAACATTGGTGCCGGGCATTATCTCTGTTTCAAAGGAGGACTCATCTGAATTTATTTCTGGCTTCTGTGCCTCTTTCTTGGACTCCAGGCAGTTTCTGTGAGCAAAAAGGGGCAATTGAAAAAGCAATGGAATCATAGCTCAATTTAAAACCAACAGGTCGCCGCTAAACTCTTCCTCTCAAGTGGCTGTTTTTTCTTCAGGGGAGCTAACCTCTGTCGCCTGGAGATCAGGGGCAATTCCAGGAGATCTCCAGGCCGCACCTGGAGGTTGGCAACCGTAGCTCACCTACTCTCAGAGAGCCAGTTTGGGGTAGTGGTTAAAAACGTGGGCTCTAATCTGGGAGAACCGGGTTTCATTCCCCACTCTCCCTCCACATGCAGCTGCTGGTGTGACCTTCGGTCAGGCACAAGTTCTCTCAGAGCTGTTCTCTCGAGAGCATAAGAACACGAGAGAAGCCAATGTTGGACCAGGCCAATGGTCCATCCAGTCCAACACTCTGTCACACAGTGGCCAAAAATACCAGGTGCCATCAGGAGGTCCACTAGTGGGGCCAGGGGAGAGCAATTCTCGAAAGAGCTCTCTCAGCCCCACCTGCCTCACAGGGTGTCTGTTGTGGGGAGGGGAAGGGAAAGGAGATTGTAAGCCGCTCTGAGACACCTTTGGGTAGTGAAGGGCGGGGTATAAATCCAATCTCTTCTTCTTCTTCTAAGTGCGCGGACTCTAATCTGGGAGAACTGGGTTTGATTCCCCACTCCTCCACATGCAGCTGCTGGTGTGACCTTGGGTCGGTCACAAGTTCTCTCAGAGATGTTCTCTCAAGGGCAGTCTTCGAAAGAGCTCTCTCAACCCCACCTGCCTCACAAAGTGTCTGTTGTGGGGAGGGGAAGGGAAAGGAGATTGTAAGCTGCTCGGAGACTCTTTCGGGTAGTAAAGGGCGGGTTATAAATCCCGGAATGACTGGGAACCTCCCGGAATGCTCGGGAGAAGCTTGGTTTTGAGAGGGCAGAATGTCAGCTATGCTGCCATAAGAGTTGGGGGTGGGGTGCTAGCTTGCAAGGATTCCTGCATTCCTTTTCAGCTTCTGTAATGTTTGCTTTGCTCACTTATCTATGGCCTTGCAGGTGGGGTGTTGTGTCTGTGTCTAGGGAACCGTGGGAGCACGTTCGATTCTCAGCTTCGGCTCTTAACGGCCTGGGGCTCCTTCTCCCGTGCGCGGGAATGTGGCTAATTGGCCTAAGGAAGGGGTGTGTGCATACGAATACCCTATATCCCATTATGCTTGTAGGGGGCGACGCCATTCTTAACAGTGCCTTTGTTAATGCATCTATAGCTCTGCAATAAAGTATAACCTTTCCATGAAGCGTGTACTCAGTTGTTGGCTGTGGAACCGGACACACAGATGCCCAGCAAAGTAGTGGCATTCCCATGTTGGGGAATCCTGTTCTACAGCATGTGAAAACTAGGTCTTCTATATGCTATGAAGTCGGTGAGGAGTCGGGTTCACCCGTGGAGTGTACGTTTAGTTCGCTCACACTCCCAGGATTGCAATGTGTAAACGTTCCATTTCTCTTTTGACGATTGCAAATTCCCCTCGATTCATACTTGTCTCATTCCATGTTCCTATTATACGGGTTCAACAGTTTTGGATTTTCCTTTTGCATCCATTCACATCGACAACCGAACGTCCTTTCGGCTTTAGACCAGTTGCGAGAAGAAGAAGGAGGAGGAGGACAGGAGGAGAGTTGGATTTATACCCCGCCCTTCACTACCCAAAGGAGTCTCAGAGGAGCTTACAATCTCCTTTCCCTTCCCCTCCCCACAACAGACACCCTGTGAGATAGGCGGGGCTCAGAGAGCTCTCCCAAGAACTTCCCTTGAGAGAACAGCCCTGAGAGAACTTGTGACTGACCCAAGGTCACACCAGCAGCTGCATGTGGAGGAGTGGGGAATCAAACCCGGTTCTCCCAGATAAGAGTCCGCGCTCTTAACCACTATGCCAAACTGGCTCTCTAGAATAGGGCTCGTTGCGGTTGTCCTCAGCTCTTCCCTAGGAACTGACAGAGAGTCCCCTGACCTGGGACTGCCGTGTTCCAGCGTTATATCTTTTTTTCACAGGGTTGTCGGGATAAGAGTTGGTCAGAAGTGGTTTACCGCTGCCGCCTTCTGTGCAGTACTAACTGTCAAGCTCAGGCCGCGATCACTTTCATTTCCTTAAGTTTTGCTTCCCTTCCCTTCGCTTGTCATATAGAAAGGGGGGAGGGTGGAATTTCTGACGGGGGTGTATGTTGTGAGAGTGCATGGGTGGGGGGGATAGTGTAGCCATAACCATTTCTCAAGTGGTGCCCCAAGAGTTGGTTCTCATAAGATCGAATTGGAGACTGTTTTGCCTGGCACGAGTAGATTTTTGTTGTTGTTCAGTCGCACAGTCGAGTCCGACTCTTCACGACCCCATGGACCAGACCACGCCAGGCCTTCCTGTCTTCCGCCGTCCTCTGAAGTTGGCTCAATTTCATGTTCGATGACACTGTCTCACCATCTCATCCTTTGCCGTCCCCGTCTTCTTTGACCTTCGATCTTTCCCAGCATCAGGGTCTTCTCCAGGGAGGGCTCCCTTCTCATTTGCCTTAGGAACGCTAAGGAACGCTAAGGGGTAGGTGTGACCTATGGCTGTATGGGGCTTCATGCTTTTACCTACAACATGTATAGGGTTGCCAAGTCTTACCTTGGCTTTAGCGGGGGGGGGGGTTCCTGGCCCTCCCTGGGAGTTCCTCGGTGCGCGTGCAAAGCGATAACGTCACCCAGAAGGCGGGGCCACAATCATTCCAGGGAAAACCATAGAGTTTTCCCTCGAACGATAGAGCGTCCCCCCCGCAACGTGCCCGATGCGATGATGTCACCTCCAGGTGACATCATCACACCGGGCACGTCCCCGTGCTCCCGGCACTTTGGGGGTGGGGTTCCCCCCGGCCAGGGGTCATTTCATAGAAAAAGAGGTGCAGGAGCTCATTAGCATAACTTATTTGCATAGGCCACACCCCTGACATTACCGGAAGTGTGTCAGAAGGCAACACCCACTGCTCAGGCGCCACTGGACTGTTTTGGATTGCTACCTATTGGGGGGGGGGGAACGTGCAGATCTGTCCTCGCATAGGAGGGAGAGCTTGTACCTGAATAAAACTTGGTCTTAAAGGTGCCACTGGACTGTTTTGGACCGGGGGAGCCGGGGGGGCTCTGCAACTTACCTGGCTGCTTCTTGCTCTGACTGGGGGCTGCTGGGAGCAGGGGGTGGGGCTTGTTGCCTGTGCCCGCCCCCTGGGCTCTTTACTGCCGGTACCATCGAGTTTCCAGCCCCATTGCTAGAGCGTCGCCCAGCTATGTGCCTACATCACGTCTGGGCGACGGAATAATGCAGCGCCTGTTTTCCCCGGGGGAATGGTCCCGCAAAAAACTATATATCCCCCGCCAAATCAGGGTAAGTACTTGGGAGCCCTGCCGAAAACTGTTCTGATTTAATTTCAACCAGTTGGTTCTGGTCCCACCTTCTAAGAACATAAGAGAAGCCAATGTTGGATCAGGCCAATGGTCCGTCCAGTCCAACACTCTGTCACACAGTGGTCAAAGATACCAGGTGCCCTCAGGAGGTCCAGCAGTGGGGCCAGGACACTAGAAGCCCTCCCACTCTTGCCCCCCCCAAGCACCACGAATTCGGTTTCAGCTGTGATCATTCCACCTTGAGTGACTTCACTAGGAATTTAGCTTCTTGACAGAGTCTAAACTCTTGACAGTGTTGCTTTCAGTTTCGCTGACACACACAGCCCCTCTTGGTGTCGTGGTTAAATCCGCGGACTCTAATCTGGGAGAACCGGGTTTGATTCCCCACTCCTCCACATGCAGCTGCTGGTGTGGCCTTGGGTCAGTCACAAGTTCTTGCAGAGCCGTTGTCTCTCAGCCCCACCTACCTCACCGGGTGTCTGTTGTGGGGAGGGGAAGGGAAAGGAGTTTGTAAGCCGCTCTGAGACTCCTTTGGGTAGTGAAGGGTGGGGTATAAGTCCAATCTCTTCTCTTCTTCTTCTCCTCCTCCTTCTTCTTCTTCACCATGTTAAGATGTGCATCCAAGAGGGAGCCGTCGCCATCTAGAAAATTAGATATCGAATAGATTGAGGAACTTTGGCTAAGGAGCCACATTTAGCCCCTGCGTCCTCGGCTTTTTATTGCCTCCCGAGACTTGACCTGAGTCACACTCTGGCTGTGTGCAGTCAGTGGCCTTGAAAAGTGATCTCCCTTTTCCATTCATATTTATACGCTTAACCTTCAGCTGGGCAGATTACATCCAGATTGCCACATCTGGCTTGTGGGAATTTTCCCCCACTTCCCAACCCTTGAGCCGCTCAATTTGCTGAGAAAAGCAGCACACCCGAGTGACAGGCCGATGTGCCATGTGCCCGGCAAACAGCATGAGAGCCGTAAAGGGTATCAAAAACCAGGATCACGAAACTGCGGAGGAAATCGGGAGAAGCCGCGAGTCAAAATGCAGCCCCGGAGCTTCGGGTTTGAAATTGACATGTTTGTGTCCGGGCAAACGGCGGCTGTGCTGCGAGGCAGCTCTAGTGAGAAATCGCCCCCAGAGTATGGAGAAACATCTGGAGCAGAGGTCCATCAGTGGCTCTTAGCCACAAGTTATAGGTGGAACACTCTGTCTGGGGCGGTGATGCTCTGTATTCTTGGTGCTTGGGGGGAGGCAACAGTGGGAGGGCTTCTGGAGTCCTGGGCCCACTGGTGGACCTCCTGATGGCACCTGGGTTTTGGCCACGGTGTGACCCAGAGTGTTGGACTGGGTGGGTCACTGGCCTGAGGCTTCTCTTAGGTTCTTATGTCTGGGACAGTGATGCTCTGTATTCTTGGTGCTTGGGAAGCGGGGCCACAGTGGGAGGGCTTCTGGACTTCTGGCCCCGCTGGTGGACCTCCTGGGAGCACCTGGGTTTTGGCCACTGTGTGACATAGAGTGTTGGATTGGATGGGCCCTTGGCCTGATCCAACATGGCTTCTCTTACGTTCTTATGTCTGGGGCAGTGATGCTCTGTATTTCTTGGCGCTTGGGGGGGGACGAGTGGGAGGCCTTCTGGAGTTCTGGCCCCACTGCTGGACCTCCTGATGGCACCTGGGTTTTGGCCACTGTGTGACACAGAGTGTTGGACTGGATGGACCACTGGCCTGATCCAACATGGCTTCTCTTATGTTCTTATGTGTGGGTCAGTGATGCTCTGTATTCTTGGTGCTTGGGGGGGGGGCGAGTGGGAGGCCTTCTGGAGTTCTGGCCCCACTGCTGGACCTCCTGAGGGCACCTGGGTTTTGGCCACTGTGTGACCGAGAGTGTTGGACTGGAAGGGCCCATTGGTCTGACCCAACATGGCTTCTCTTGTGTTCCTTTAATTGTTTGGTTTTTTGTTTTTGTATTTTTCATAAGTGCACGTGTCTTTGTGTGTGTGTGTGTGCACCTGGAAGTCATGGTGACCTCTGGTGACTCGATCGTGTGTGCACACGGAAGAACTTATGACTGACCTAAGCTCACACCAGCAGCTGCTCTTCCACATGCAGCTGCTGGTGTGACCTTGGGTCAGTCACAAGTCCTTTCAGAGCTGTTCTCTCAAGGGCAGTCCTCCAGAGAGCTCTCTCAGCCCCACCTACTGTCCGAGTCCCGTAACAATCAGTTCTCAACAGCGTTCCTTCGGAAGGTTCAAGTTTATTGAGTACAGTAAAGGCAGGTCATCCGTGTGTACATTCAGCGTCAGAGCTAACCCTACAGGCGGGAGAGGGGGAAGATATGTAGGATTCGAAATAGGATCCCCTGATGGAATTAAGCCAATCAGAGAATTAACTGAGGCGTGCCTAAACTAACAGGTTCACATTCCCAGCAAAGCATCAGGCGAGTGGTATCAAGGTCACAGGCTCAGTCTAAGAGATAAGACACAGTGAGGAAAAATGAAAGTAAAAATTCCAGCACATGAAGAAACCCATTCAACAGCCACCTTCCCTCCTGCACCTGCAGTGGGAGCAGGGGTCATTTCCTGCAGGAGCGCACAGGAGCGGAGCTCCGGCAGTAAAGAGCCCAGGGGGCGGGCACATGCAACAAGCCCCACCCCCTGCTCCCAGCAGCCCTCAGTCAGAGCAAGAAGCAGCCAGGTAAGTTGCAGAGCCCCCCCCCTGGCCCTCCGGTCCAAAACAGTCCAGTGGCACCTTTAAGGCCAAGGTTTTATTCAGGTACAAGCTCTCCCTCCTCTGCGAGGACAGATCTGCACGTCCCCACCCCCCAATATCTAGCAATCCAAAACAGTCCAGTGGAGCCTGAGCGGTGGGTGTTGCCTTCTGACATATTTCCAGGGGTGTGGCCTATGCAAATGAGTTATGCTAATGAGTTATGCGAATGAGCTCCTGCACCTCTTTTTCTACGAAATGACCCCTGAGTGGGAGTATAGCTGACACCGACCTCACAGGCAGTGTACCCTCTAAGCTGAGTTAGTGTGAGCTAGCTCACAGTTTTTTAGCCTTCAGCTCACCCATTTTTGCTCGAAAGCCAGTCAAATCCAACTCTAGGGTTGCAGTGCTCATCTCCGTTTCCAAGCCGAAGAGCCAGCGCTGTCCGAAGACATTTCCATGGTCACGTGGCCGGCATGACTAAACACCAAGGCGCACGGAACGCTGTTACCTTCCCACCGAAGTGGTACCTATTTATCTACTTGCAATTTCTTGCTTTCGAACTGCTAGGTTGGCAGGAGCTGGGTTTCGCCGCTGCTCCCTCTCTCATTCCAAATTTCTGATCAGATGCCCACCTCCAATGCTCCCTGTAAGCTGTGGAGACTTGGGAGCAAAAATCCTACTTTGTGAGCGGCTGGCATTAAAGTTGTGAGCAAGCAATTTGGCTACGGCATTAATTAGTTTGCTCAGGAGCCATCCTCCCTGAGCTGAGATAAAAATGTGTGCGCTGGAGGGTAATAGGCTGTGAGCTAGCTCACACTAACTCAGCTTAGAGGGAACACTGCCCACATCCGTCTCCCGCACCGAAGTGGGCTCACTCGCGCGATCCTCCTGGTTCCCTAGCAAGTTTTCCGACACCAGGGAAATCAACTACTTTCCGGGTACTGCAGGCTGTGGAAGGTCGGTAGTTCAGCAGTTCGAGACCCGAGTGTGCCGCATGATGGAGTGAGCTCCCGTCTCTAGTTCCGGCTCCTGCCAACCTAGCAGTTCGAAAGCAAGAAATTGCGAGTAGATAAATAGGTACCACTTCAGTGGGAAGGGAACAGCGTTCCGTGCGCCTTGGTGTTTAGTTATGCCGGCCACGTGGCCACGGAGACGTCTTCGGACAGCGCTGGCTCTTCGGCTTTGAAACGGACATGAGCACTGCAACCCTAGAGTTGGATTTGACTGGCTTTCGAGCAAGGGAAACCTTTACCTTTAAAGGCCAGCGCCGGCCGAAACGAGCCCCTTTTCACCCCGAATATTTCCGGGGGGGGGAGACATAAGCCACAGATCTTCTCTTTGTGTTTCCGGGGCAGTAATCAGGACTGCCAGCCGGCTAGAAGGAAACTGCCAGAGCTGGCTGGCCTTTGATTTGTGGGTTTTGTTTGTTTGTTCTCTGGCTTCCCAGACGGTTGCCAAAGAAAAGGGAAGGCAACGGAATAATGCCAGGATTTATTTTCTGAAAGCTACACACCTCAGATGAACAGGCGGCTATTGTACCGGTGGGTTCTGCCCCCACTGCTCCGGGTTGGGAAATACCGGGAGATTTTTGGGGTGGAGCCTGAGGTGGGTGGGGCTTGGGTAGGGGAGGGGCTTCAATGGGGGCTGATGCCTTAAGAATAAATGCTCCCTCTAAGCTGTGGAGTCCTGTGAGCAGACATTCCACTTTGTGAGCCACTGGCATTGAAGCGACCGAGGGATTCGCCTACTGCATCGATCAGTTTGCTCTTCTGGAGCCCTCCTTCCTGAGCTAAGACAAAAATTGTGAGAGCCGGAGGCTAAAAAACGGTGAGCCGGCTCACACTAACTCAGCTTAGAGGGAACGCCTTTGGGGCCGTTTTCTCCAGGTGAACTGGAGATCAGTTGTAAGAGTGGGAGGATCTCCAGCTACTGCCTGGAGGTTGGCAAACCATCCCCAGACCAGTGTTCCCTCTAAGCTGAGTGAGTGTGAGCTAGCTCACCGTTTTTTAGTCTCCGGCTCTCACACCTTTTTTGTCTCAGCTCAGCAAGGAGGGCTCCAGAGCAAACCAATTCATGCAGTAGCCGAATCGCTCGCTCACCACTTTCATGCCAGTAGCTCACCAAGTAGAATTTTTGCTCACAAGACTCCACAGCTTAGAGGGAGCCTTGCCCCAGACCCACCCAAATCTGCTTGATGTTTCCACATGCCAGCTCCAGGTTGGAAAATTCCTGGAGATTTGGGTAGGGGGTTAGAACCTGGAGAAGGTGGGGGTTAGCGAGGAGGGAGACCTCAGCAAGGTAGAATGCCCTACAATCTGCTTTCCGAGGCATCCATTTTCTTCAGGGGAACTGATCTCTGTAATTCCAGGAAATCTCCAGGCACTACCTGGAGGCTGGCAACTCTTCTCTGTGCCCTCCTTGGCTCCCACACTAGGCCTGGTCTGGACTTCATTTCTTGACACAGAAGACTGAGCTACAGACCCTGCCCGGACACCAGAAATTTCTTTACTGTAAGAATGGGCTGACGCTGCAGTGGGAATACAACAGCCTGCTGCATCTCTCATCATTTATGGCTGCCGCAACTTTCACCAGTCCTTTATCAGGAGCAAGATAGTCTACAGCGTTGGAAGAGGTCTTTGTAGCTGTGGACTTTTCAATTAGTAGGTACAATGTACTTTAGGTTTTTGTATGTGGATAAGGTATACTAGAGTCTGTATTGCAAGTAAATCAGTATATGAAGATACAAGTACATATTAGTAGAAGTGTGTCTTGTTCTATCACAGTGTTTCTTTATGGTTGTCTAACTTTGCCGTGTTCCCTGTGTGTTTGTAACCTCCTGATAATGCCTGGCCATCTCCTGTCATTACAGCTGACCTCCAGGCAACACAGATCTGTTTTTCTGGAGGAAATCACGGCTTCGGAGGCTTCCTTTTACGCATTATAGAAGAAGAAGTAGAGATTGGATTTATACCCCGCCCTTCACTCGGAGTCTCCGAGCGGCTTACCATCTCCTTCCTCTTCCCCTCCCCGCCACCGACACCCCGTGAGGCAGGTGGGGCTGAGAGAGCTCTCTTGAGGACTGCTCCTGAGGGAACAGCTCTGAAAGAACTGTGACTGACCCAAGGTCACACCAGCAGCTGCACGTGGGGAATCCAACCCGGTTCTCCCAGATTAGAGTCCGCACACTTAACCACTACCCCAAACTGGCTCTCCCCGGGTTCCAGTCCCAAATTTCCAGGAATTTCCTCACTTTGGCAACTCTTGTCAGAGCCCGGATGGCATCATAGCCAACTGAAGAAGGGGATATTACAAAGACAGGCTGGTGAGATCCAGTCAGAGGAGACGTCGGAGCGCCTACAGCTGCGCTTCGAGTTCCATTTGGGAAGAAAGTTGAGATATGCATGAAGTCCGCGAAGCCCCAGGGGATATGCCTTTCCTTGGAATTTGTGAACGAGTTCCAATCCAGCCCTCTTTCGGCTGGCTCCGACCTGTGAAATTCTTTCGAAAGGGAACAACAACCTTCCAAACCGGCCACGGCCTGTCCCAAGAAGTTCAAATGTTCCCCCCACTGGTTGTTGAACACGGCCGTTTTTAAAGCCAGTGTCACGTGCATTGGGCCTTATGCGTAGGGACTGTCCTTTTGTCCATTGTCCAGAGTAGAAGGGCATTGGTTTTTTTTTCCTCATTAACATTTTATTGGTAGGATTAAAACAATAAAACAAATATAACAATAAAAATATACATAAAGGTCATAAGAACAGTTATACATTCAAACCAACACACTAATTACAAAAAAGTAAGCTTTAAAGAATGATACATTCTTCAATAAATCTTTGAACAAAGTAACTTATTTTAGCCTCAATTTGTAATTGATGCCTGTACTGTTTGTTGCTTTAGATACAACCAAGTGTCTTCTGCCCTCAAGAATATCTGTAGACATTCAATGATATATCTAACCGTATTAAACACAAAGTACTTGTTGTAAATAGTCAATAATTGTTTAATACTCAGACTATTTGATGGATCTTGCTCTATTGGAAAGAAGAGATTTCTTTGCCTTTTAAAAAATACTTTATTCTAAGGGAAAAGGTACATAGGATTGCTACAAATTAACAAAACACTAAGAGCTACATTTCTAAGCTTCCTACAGACAAGACAAGCACACATGTAATGGATAATTCTCTCCTTCTTCTTGACCCCTAGAAAGGAAGTCACCTGAAACAAATGACCAATCTGCATCAAAGTAGAAGTTACTTTTCCCGGGCTAATCCCCCATTGGTTTGTCGAGAGAAGCAGCGTGTGAGACTAGCTCCACACCAATTCTGACCTTTTGTTGTGTTAAAGGTACTTTTTCCACCACCATAAGACTTCCTTGTAGAGGAAAGAAGGGCATTGTTGACACACAATGGTGTCTATTAAACTGGAGTATGAGAATGACGTAGGGATGCCAGCCTCCAGGGATCTCCTGGAGCTACAGCTCATCTCCAGCATACAGAGAACAGTTCCTCTGAAGAAAATGGCTGCTTTGGAGGTTGGACTCTAGGGCCTTGTGCCCCACTGAGGTCCCTGTCCTTCCTCAGACTCCACCCCCAAATCCCCAGGAGTTTCCCAACTTGGATCTGGCAACTCTACACCCCCCCCCCCAAACCCCCCCTGGGGGCCAAAGGGGGCC
>NW_015159830.1:23712-38128 GCF_001447785.1 Gekko japonicus
CTGGGAGAGCCGGGTTTGATTCCCCCACTCCTTCCCATGCAGCTGCTGGTGTGACCTTGGGTCAGTCACAAGCTCTGGCACAGCTGTCCTTGAAAAAGAGCAGTTTGTGTCAGAGCTCTCTCAGCCCCACCTACCTCACAGGGTGTCTGTTGTGGGGAGCGGAAGGGAAAGGAGTTTGTAAGCCGCTCTGAGACTCCAAGTGAAGGGCGGGGTATAAATCCAATCTCTTCTTCTTCTTCTTCTTCTTCTTCTCCTCCATATCAGCATAGTACGGCTGATGTTCAGGGGTCCTGTAATAATACTACCTGAGTAGGTAGGTTTGGCAACCGGTGGGAGTCCAGGGGGACGTGCCATCAGCAATACTGTAACATCACTTCTACGGGGACCCCGGAAGGGATGTCACATCCCTCTAGGAATCGCCCACAGGCCCATAGCTACAGTGGGGCTTATGGGGGCTCCGCCCCATTTCCTAAAGACACCGCTTTTTTTCAATCTTTGTTTTTAAAAATTATTTAAAGGTATGTGCTCCTTGAAGGACCAGTGGGAGTCCAGGGGGGAGTGCCATAAGCAATACTGTAACACCACTTCTGCGGGAACCCCGGAAGTGATGTCACATCCCTCTAGGAATCGCCCGCAGGCCCATAGCTACGGTGGGGCTTCTGGGGGCTCCGCCCCTTTCCTAAAGGCACAGCTTTTTTCAATCTTTTTAAAAAAATAATTTAAAGGCATGTGCTCCTTGAAGCAGAGTGGGGTGCTGCCGTTGACTAATTCCCGCACTGAGCGAGGGGGTTGGAGTAGGTGACCTCTAGGACCACTTCTAACTCTGTGTCAAGAAACTGGTTTCCTTTCAGAGAGCTTTTCTGCCTAAGGGTCAGCTTTCTTGACTCTAGAAGTCATCGCCCCCACCTGCCGGCTTATTCTCAGAGTTGTGGCTCAAGCTGGCAGAAGTGATTAACTTGCAGCTGTCATCTAAAGTAGTTGACAGCTTGCAATGTAGAGATCTAGCCTGGTCACAGCTTTCTGCTAGCTAAATGGCTTTTCTTTTGCACTGAGAACTTCAACCGTGCCAAAAAAATAATTGCCCCACAAGCCACAAAATCCTGGCTACGGGCCTGATCATCAGATAGGTAAAGGTCAAGGTTTCCCTTGCTCGAAAGCTAGTCAGATCCAACTCTCGGGGTGTGGTGCTCATTTCTGTTTCCAAGCCAAAGAGCCAGCGCTGTCCGAAGACATTTCCGTGGTCACGTGGCTGGCATGACTAAACGCCGAGGTGCACGGAAAATGCTGTTACCTTCCCACCGAAGCGGTACCTATTTATCTACTTGCAATTTCTTGCTCTCGAACTGTTAGGTTGGCAGGAGCCGGGGCCAGAGACGGGAGCTCACTCCGTCACGCGGCACTCGGGTCTCGAACTGCCGAACTACCGACCTTCCGGTCCGCAGTTCAGCATCTTAACCACTGAGCCACTGCAGCCCCGATCGTCAGATACTCTATCATAAAACCATAGCGTTTCCAGCAGTTCCTAGAGCTACCCTATGCCACATCCAGGTTTTCCCCAGAAGTGACATAGCGACATAGTCGGCGTTGCTGCTTTGTATTTGTTTTTAATTAATTTCTCTTCCGCCACTGCTTGGAATGGTGGCAGGCAAAGCCGTCTGCCCCCAGGACATGTAGACATTTCTGTCTCTGTTGGGTGAGCTATAGTTGTAGGCGAGACGTCGTTTTGACTTACGGCGTTCTCGTTGTCCAGGATGGACGGCAGCCGATCACAAAGATATGTCGTAACTTGTTTGAGCTACGAGCTGTGGATGACAACCGGCGGTGTTTGGCTACGGACTCCTTTGGGCCTGTTGGGAACCCGTCTGGCTTTGTCGGACTGCTTCTTTACGTTGTAAGGTGGGTATTGCGATCCCATGACTTTCCGAAAGAAAACCTTTTAGGCGAGATTCCCCTGCTAGTTTAGTGTAGTGGTTCGGAGTGGGAACCGGGTTTGATTCCCCACTCCTCTACATGCAGCTACTGGTGTGGCCTTGGGTCAGTCACAAGTCCTCTCTGAGCTGTTCTCTCAGGAGCAGTCCTCGAGAGAGCTCTCTCGGCCCCACCTGCCTCACAGGGTGCCTGTTGTGGGGAGGGGAAAGGAAAGGAGATGGTAAGCCGCTCTGAGACTCCTTCGGGTAGTGAAGGGAGGGGTAGAGATCCGATCTCTTCTTCCGTCTGAGTGATCAGAGCAAATGCCAATTCTAACACAGTGTTTGAGTGCAGACAATGGCTGCGGTCACACGGAGCATTAGGCACGCTAGAGAGACGGAAGATAGGCAGATTTTCCGGGCACGATCTCACCGCCACATCTGGGAAGCGTAGAGCTCCCGTGGCGAACCCGAGGCTTCCCGCCGAAGATGCGCGGTAAAAAACTAGTACCTCGGAGGTACTAGTTTCCGGTAACCGCGGGGCAAGGGCGGGCGTCTTTTCGCATTGCCAGTGGTAGGTCCGGCGCCCGCCCATGCCCCCTCATATAAGGTTTTTTTCCCCCAACTGTCCATGGGATGCGCACGAGCACCCAACGGGGCATGCGTACACTTTGGTGTCCGGAGGAAAAAAACACCCATTTGCCACACCGCCTCTTTGCCGCGGCGCAGGATTGTGGTGTGCTTGGCACCTCCCCCCCTACCATGGGACCTCCATGGTACATCTGCTGGCGCAACCGTGCATTATTTTGCCCCGGGTCAAACAGCCACGCTTCCCCCCCGCATTTTCCTGCCCATGTGCCCGCGGCCAGTGAATTGATTCTGTAGCGTTGCCAGCTACTGTTTGGGAAATACCCGGAGATCGGGGGGGGAGTCTATGGAGGGTTGGATTTGGGGAGGGGAGACGCCTTAGTGGGGGTAAAGTACCGTAGGGTTCACCCTCCAAAGCAGCCATTTTCTCCAGGGGAAACCGATCTCTGTTGACTTACCTGGAGATCAGTTGTGATTCCAGGAGATATCCAGCTCCCACCTTGAGGCTGCCAAGCCTAATTGTTTGGTGTAATGGTTAGGAGCACTGACTCTAATCTGGGAGAACCAGGGTTGATTCCCCACTCCTCCTCCACATGCAGCTGCTGGTGTGACCTTGGGTCAGTCACGAGTTCTCTCAGAGCTGTTCTCTCAAGGGCCGTTCTTGAGGGAGCTCTCTCAGCCCTGCCTGCCTCACAGGGTGTCTGTTGTGGGGAGGGAAAGGGAAAGGAGGTTGCAAGCTGCTCCGAGACTCCTTTGGGTCGTGAACGGCGGGGTATAAATCCAATCTCCTCCTCTGCCTCCTCCTCCTCATTGAGTTTTCTGGCTATGGGCCTGCCCCGAAGAGATATGTATGGAGCGCCTGCCACGCCACATTGTTAGATCCTTGTTGGCTTCCGTAGAGAATTTCCAATGGGAGCTTTAATTTAAAAGGGGGGAGGAATTACTGGTATGCGGAAAAGCATTCCAGGTATTCTATGGCTTGTTCAATATATGCCTCATGCCGTAATCTTATCTCTCATAACGGGAACACTTCCTTAAAAGTCAGCGTCAGTTCAGAGTCCACAAATTGTATGACGCAAGGAGCAAATGTACATTCCGTAGGCTATGGAGTGGATCAGAAAAGGATTCCTTCCCACAACAGTGTGCTTTTTCTAAAAACCAACATTGGCCCCATTCACACTGGCCAGAGAACGCGGGGGGGGGAGGCGTGGCTTTTCGCCACACCGCACTTGTGACCCGGCCGGACGCGATCAGATGCAACGGCAGGGAATCGGGGGTAGCAGTTTGTCAGCGCACGTTTCCGGCACGCTTCATGCGGTGCCGGAGCAATCAGACGGAGGATGTCCGTCTGTGGCCCGTCGCAAGCATAAAATAGGGGAGTTTCTGCCGTAGCTTTTAACTCCGGATCTTCGGCGGGATGCGACGGCTTGCCAACGGGTGTGCGACGCTTGCCAGATGTGCTTGTGTGATCGCGCCCGTTAAATCCGCCCGGCATCCGTGAGTATCCCGTGGCAACCTCTGTGTGTGATCGGAGCCACTGTCACCCTAAGAGGAGTTCAGGGTTGATACACAAGTCTGTGCCTGCCTGCTCCCGTTGCCAAATTGGAAACACACAGTCGGGGTCCGACGAGTTAGATGAATATCTGTTTAATGCATTTCAAACAGGGAATACAGGGGGCTGAGTACCTTAGCACTGCAACAGTTCCAAAACTGTATTCTCCCATAACCAGGAACGGCAGAAGGTCTTATTCCCCAAATGACATCACATATAGTAAAAGATGGGAAAGATTCTACAACTGGGTGTATAATAGATAGGAAAATTTGACTCAAATGTATAAAAGAACGAAAATATACAATGTTAAAAGAAAAAAACGCAGAAGGATGGAAAGAGGAAATTGTGTTAATGTGAATTGAGGAATCATAAATAAAACCGACATCACATATAGTTTACACATTAAAGAGTCTCTGATTCATGGGTGTCAAACATGCGGCCCGGGGGCCAAATGAGGCCCCCCCCAGAGGGCTTCCATCAGGCCCGCAACGGAACTGGCCATCTCCTGCTTCCAGTTCTGTTGCTGCTGCTGCGTCATCGCTTGCTTCGCCAGACTCTCTCAATCGCTCAGACATTTCATGTTTTCCCCTGGGTCCTAGACTCAGAACTCTGAGCATGAGATTTCTGTGGTGAATGTCAATAAATGAAAAGTAGGTTTGCAGCTTACAGATACACCCCTGAACAGCATGCTCAAGATTGCAACAGCACAGACATTTTGATGCAATAATTCAGAGCAAGAGGTGTCAGTTATCAGACACTGTCAAATAAACAAAATATGGCAAGAGTGCTCATGTTTTAAGCATGTTTTTATTTTAAGTTAAAAAAAAAACCAAACCCTTTGTTTTTGTGTCCTTTATAAAGTTTATCTCTCCGCTCCCTGGCATTACAGTTTAGGACACACATGGCCCGGCCCAACAAGGTCTCATTTATGTCAGATCCGGCCCTCATAACAAATGAGTTTGACACTCCTGCTCTAATTGGTGCCAAGCAGTTAACATCATGCAAGCATCATTTGACTTTAAACCTTACTATTGGTCTTTCCTTATACTGGTCATGTATGTCAGTAATTGCATTTACTTATCTGGTTTCCAGGACAATGGGAAAATTAGAGAACAAGGTTACAAGGGAGTCCTTAGCAGCTAAATATCAGGAGAAACTTCCTAACTGTCAGAGTGGTTGAGCAGTGGAACGGACTGCCTGGGGAGGTGGTGGATGCTCCTTCGCTGGACATTTTCAAGCGGAGGCTGGACAACCATCTTTTGGGTATGTTGTAGGACTATCTTTTGGCTATGCTCCTGTAGAGTGCTGGGGTTGGACTTACAGAGCTCTTCTTGCAGGGGCTACTGTAAGCTCTTGGGGGATTGGCTACATTAGGGGTGTGTCGCCTAATATGCAAAGGAGTTCCTGCTATAGACCCTGATGCTGGGAACGATTGAAGGTCAAAGAAGACGGGGACGGCAAAGGAAGAGATGGTTAGACAGTGTCATCGATGCAACGAACATGAAATTGAGCAAACTTCAGAGGACGGCGGAAGACAGGAGGGCCTGGCGTGATGTGGTCCATGGGGTCGCGAAGAGTCGGACTCGACGCTGCGACTGAGCGACAAAAACACTAATGACAAGAATGTTTCGGATTACCTCAATTATGCCTGCTTCTGTTTCCCTGTAATCTTATCTCTCGAATCAGGATCCGGTTCTTCAGAAACTATCAGGAGTTCTTAATTCATGAATCATCTTGTGCAAAGTTCATGTATCCTATGAATCATCATCCTTTTAAGACTTGGAGCCCTTTTTTAACCCCCATTAGTAATTTTTAAATGACATTCTAGCCACCTGTGACCTGGAAATCTTGTTGGCCTTTGCTACTTATTATATACAGGGCTTGAGGCAGCTTTTCTCAAAAGTGATTTCTTTATTCAGCTGGGAACACAACCCAACAACACAGAACAATCCCAACTTATATACAGTCTGGAACTAACTAAACCACACCCCTCGAATACTAAGGCCCAATCACGAGTGAGCGCTTAAGACCAATAGGGTTTGTTCCCGCCGAAAGCCACAGTCTTTCTTGATTGGTCTGTTCCACAACAGCAGCCAATCAGGTTGTTGATTTTAGGATACTGAGAGTCTATGGAGCTTGTGGCTGAAGCTCAGGCTCATTCTACAATTCAGGCTATCTACATAAGGTAGTACATAACACTACTGGACTTGGATCTGGCTCTTCTATTTTTTTTTGCAAATAATTTTTTATTAAACTTTTCATATTTAACTTTGTATAAAACATACAACATGTTTGGTGTAGTGTTTAAGTGTGCGGACTCTAATCTGGGAGACCCAGGTTTGATTCCCCACTCCTCCACTTGCACCTGCTGATGTGACCTTGGGTCAGTCACAAGCTCTGGCACAGCTGTCCTTGAAAAAGAGCAGTTTGTGTGAGAGTTCTCTCAGCCCCACCCACCTCACAGGGTGTCTGTTGTGGGGAGGGGAAGGGAGAGGAGTTTGTAAGCCGCTCTGAGACTCCAAGTGAAGGGCGGGGTATAAATCCAATCTCTTCTTCTCTTCTTCTTCTTCTTCTACAAACTTCAAACAAATATCTTACATAAACATTAAGTAATCAATAGAATGCGAAGTCCTTATATTTTTGTGGCAGTCTAAAAGAACGAGGTTGACATGCAGTTATGTATTCAAAGAAACTAAACCATTTTTCCATAAAGTTATTTTGGCAATTCGGGTTGTCCAGTGCGGTCAGTTGCATAGCGATTTTGTCCGATATAATCGTATCCCATACTTTAGCTCTCCATTGGGATATTGTAGGCAGTCTTTGTGCTTTCCACATCTGTGCTAGTAGTGTCTTAGCTGCCATTAATAACATTGAGATAACTTCTTCCTTTTGTTTGGGAAGTTTCAGTTCGGGCCAATAATGAAGTAAGAGAGATGCTGGGGTATTCGGTAACTCTATACCCATTATAGAATTAATTTCCTTTATGATTGTACACCAGTATTTTTGTATCCTAGGACAATCCCACCAACTGTGTTTTACATCTCCTATCTTTCCACAACGTTTCCAACATAAAGGTGTTGGCTTAAACTTACTTTTAAATAAACGATTAGGTGTGAGGTACCATCTTGCGTATAACTTAAAATGTTGAAGTTTTAAATGTAAGTGTCTACTGGAAAACATACCTGAGGTACTGATTTGATTCCATTGAACATCCGAAAATTGAATTCCACAATCTCTCTGCCAAGCCCTTTGGATTGAAGAGGGTTGAGACCACACCTTCTTATTTAGGTAAAGGTAAAGGTTCCCTTGCTCGAAAGCCAGTCGAATCCGACTCTAGGGTTGCGGTGCTCATCTCCGTTTCAAAGCCGAAGAGCCAGCGCTGTCCGAAGACGTTTCCGTGGTCATGTGGCCGGCATGACTAAACACCAAGGCGCACGGAACGCTGTTACCTTCCCACCGAAGTGGTCCCTATTTATCTACTTGCAGTTTCTTGCTTTCGAACTGCTAGGTTGGCAGGAGCCTTCTTATTTAGTAAGTGATACATTTTTGCTAATAGTGTTTTCGTTTCTTGTCCTTGCTTTTTCAAAAACAATTCAAAAGGTGTTAATTCTCTATAAATGTCAGTTTTGTGTTCTAGGTCTGATATCATATGATGAAGCTGGGAGTATGACAACCATGAAATTGAGGTACCATATTTATGCTCTATCTGTTGTTGTGTACCAATTTTTTTGTTAATTGTAAAGTCTAATATCCTGTGAATACCCTTGGCTCTAAGCCCTGACATAAAATTTCTATCCATACCAGGGATGAACCATGGCTGTCCACATATAGAAGTCAAAGGGGAGACACCAGGGGCCAAAGTATGTCTATATTTATTCCATATTTGTAGTGTATATTTTAGGAAAGGATTAGTTAATTTTATTACTTCCTGTTATTTTGGTGCATTCCATATCGCTTCGCTTAGGTGTTTAGGGCTAATTTCCGATTGTTCTATATATACCCATTTTTATTACAATTAGTTAATGAATAATAATGTACGTTTCACAGTTGTGATGCAATAAAATAATTTTCTAGGTCTGGCATACCCATACCTCCTAGTTTTGAAGGTTTTGTAAGTGTAATATAATTTACTCTGGCTTTTCCCCCCATTCCATAAGAATTTAAGTAACATGTTTTTCCAACATGTGATTTCCTTCTTTTGGATTGGGATAGGTAGATTTTGAAAAAAATATAAACATTTAGGAAGTAGTATTGCTTTAATTAAATTTATTTTTTCTAACAAGTTTAAATTTAATTTAGACCAATCATTTATTATAAGCTTTATTTGATTAATAAGGGGTATATAATTTGAATTATATAGGTCCATCAAATTTAGTGGAATGTTTATTCCTAAGTGCTTCCAATCTTTGGTTACCCAGTTAAAATTATAATTCGTTTTCAATAGTGATCTTTGGGATATTGTGAGATGAATCGGGTAGATTTCTGATTTTTTGTAGTTAACAGCAAAACCTGAGACTTTGCCAAAGTTTTGTAAATGACTAACCAAATTTCTTAATGATATTTCTGGTTTTGTTAAATAAAATATTGCGTCGTCTGCATATAAGTTCAATTTAACCTGTTCCGTATTTATTTTTATTCCATGTATGTTTATATCTGTTCTGATTACATGCACCAATGGCTCTATGGATAATGCAAATAATAAGGGTGACAAGGGACAGCCCTGCCTGGTCCCTCTTTTCAGTTGGATGTCATTAGATCTAAAATGGTTAATGCATATCTGTGCTGTTGGAGATTGGTAGAACGCTCGAATCGTTTGTTGAAATATTGGTCCGAAGTTCATAGCATTAAGAAGTTCCTGTAGATAATTGGGTTCCACCCTGTCAAAAGCTTTTTCAGCATCTGTGGATAATATAATAGATTGTAGTTTATGTTGTTTACAATAATTTATTACGTTAAGTGTTTTCCGAATACTATCAGCTATTGTTCTTCCTGGCATGAATCCATTTTGGTCATCATGAACATAATTAGTGATTATTTTGTTTAGTCTTGTCGCTAAAATGGTTGAAAGGATTTTAAAATCATGGTTTAAGATTGATATGGGCCTGTATGAGGCTGTTAACAGTTTGTCCTTGCCAGGTTTCGGTAACACTATTATGCGTGCTTCAGACCAGGTTTGAGGCATAGCACCGGTTTGCATTATATAGTTTAAGGTGGTTTCAAGATGTTCTAGTAGTGTGGATTGGAATTCCACCTCTTCCCAGAGTTTTATTGTTCTTCATTTTTGATAATGCTTGTTTAATTTTCATTAGGGTTATAGGTTGGTCTAGAAAGTTATGGTGTTCTTCAGTAAGTTTAGTATTAAAACCTATAGAAAGTAAATATTCTTGAATATCTTTCTTTCCTGGCATGTCTGAAGTATATAAATGCTGATAGTATTCGCTAAATGCCTTTGTAATACTTTCTGATGTTACCTGTATCTTACCCTCTTGATTTCTCAATGCATGCACTAATGATGACACTCTTTTTTGCTCCACTTTATGTTTAAGTATCTTTATAGATTTTGAAGTTCTCGTTACATATTTTTGCTTTAAAAATAATAAGTTTTTTTGTATTTTAGATGTTTCCAATAGTCTTAATTTTTTACGTTCCTGAAATAGTTTTTTCTTCAGTTTATTTCCTCCAAATCTCATGTGTTTTGATTCTAGGTCTTTAATTGATTTTTGGAGGTCTGTGATTAATTTTTGTTTTTCTTTTTTACAGAAAGAAGTTAAAGAAATTAGTTGTCCCCTCAAGACTGCTTTAAAGGCTTCCCATATGATTATTGGGTTTACATAATCTGTTATGTTATTACGGAAATAGTCTTTAATCTTTTCTTCAATTTCTTCTACATATCTATCATTTTGTAATAAAGTTTTGTTTAACATCCAATTTGGTCCCTTGTCATCTCCTCCTTGATATCTAAGAGTACCCTTGACCCATGCATGATAAGATAATGTTATTGATCCAGTTTCTGCTTCCTGGAAATGTGATAATAAATTTAATGAGGTCAAAATGTAATCGATTTCTAGAGTATGTCTCATGTGTGTGAGAATAAAACGAAAACTCTTTTATGTTCGGGTTCATTACTCTCCATAGATCATTTAAATTATTTTGATCTAATATTTTGCCTAGGTCTGTGATTAATGTGGTATTCTTTTGATTTGTTTGTTTGTTACGGTTGTATGTACGATCTAAAGTTGGATTAATTATAAAATTCAGGTCCCCACCAATCAAAACTTCTCCTTGTTTAAAATTCATTAATAAATCAATTACAGTTTTTATAAATTCAATTTGGTCATTATTGGGTGCGTATATGGAGGCAATAGTTAATGGTTCACCATTTAAAAACCCCTTAATAAAAATATATCTTCCCCTGGGGTCAATTTTGGAGTGAGTGTGTTGGAATGGAAAATTTTTAGATAAAAGTATTGCGCTACCTCTTGATTTGGACGACCCAGCTGCATGATATTGTCTATCGAACCATGAAGACTTCAGGACTTGCGTTGTGGATTTCCTCAGGTGTGTCCTGTAAACATAGGATGTCAGGGCGTTGCTTGGCCCAAAAAGATGAGATTTTATATAGTTTCTTTTTACTATTCAAACCTTTAGCATTCCATGTAAATATTTTTAAAGATTGAGCAATCTTGAATTATTTATGCCTAACTTCCTAACCTAAAAACAAAAATTAACTTAATAATCAACTTCTTTTTAAAAAAACAGTCAAACCCTTGTTTACCCTTTTCTAGAAGGGTACTCTTCCTGTTAACTATACCTGGGTGACTATTAGCGTCTCCCCACCAGGAAGGAAATCTAAAACCAAAGTGGGGGTAAAATAAAGTGAGCTTCTTAATCAACAATAAAACTTTGTGCTTTCCAGCGCTCTCCCATTTGAACCAGTTCCTAAGTAGGATTTTAACGTTGTTTATAAACTTTAATTGTTAACTCATTTGTGTTTATGGAGCTAAACCATAAAGATGTTCAACAATATTTCCATTTTTTGTTTTGTTATATATTTTTTCAGTTTAACTAAATTGTACATACTTGTTGAATCATCTAAGGATTAAATCACAACCAATTCTATAAATTTTTTCATTGCTTTTCATTTTTCTAAACCATATAAATTTAACATAATTATATTTTACATAACTTTAAACTATCTAACATACTTTCCTATTCCCTTAAATACTTTTTTTCAACCACTGCAAAGCTGTTCATGGATTTAACATAGCAATAGATTAGATGATTTTTACCATACAACACAGTTGTTACCACATAAAGTATATATCTTATCAACTTTCTTCAGTTACTGTATAAAATCTTTAAAATTCAACATTGTGGTTAATAAAATACTTTCCATCAAACATTAAAGTTTTTAACCTGCATTGTATAAAATTGTAGTGGCATATAAACTTTTATAACATTAGTGCAATACTCTGCAACTTTTAATTTCTTCTTCTTAAGGGTTTATAGCTTTTTCTTTCTTTTTTTTTCTTTGTTAATCTATAACTTATCTATGTGACAAAAACATTTAAAGTCAACTAAATTATATTTTGAATAATTTCTAACCAAACAATAAAGTTTCCTTATGCTCAGTAACCTTGTACACAAGCCAAAATTTACTATAGTATCAACTCTAGTATTGGTGTGACTGTTGTTTCATCTAGAAAATTATTTTATATTCCTGTATTTTCACAGTTCAGGTAGGTCTGGTAGGATGCTCTTCTTCTGGAGTAAGTTGTAGTCCTAAAGCTGCCAGTAGTGCTTTTCCAGACGATAGGTCTTTCGTGTGGTGTAGAGATCCGTTCTTGTATATTGGATACCGGGCTCCACCAGAATTTTATGTTCGCTTTGAATAATTTGGTGGCAATGGGTTTAAGGGATCTACGTTTTTCTAAGGATTCTACTGACAAGTCAAGCAGTACTTGTATTTTATCTTCCTTGTATTGTAGAGTCCCCTGTACCCTAGCTGTTCTTAAGACTTTATCTCGTGTTGCTGAGTATAAAAATTGCGCCATAATGTCTCTAGGGTGGCCTTTACGTGAGGATGCCAGGGGACACAGTCGATGTGCCTTCAAAACAATTGGGGCTTTGCCTTCTTCCGGATCTAAAACCTTGGCTAGCCATAGAGAAATAAAGTGAGCAAGATCTTTACCTTCCTTCGCCCCTTCTTTTAGCCCTCTGAATTTTAAATTCATTTGTCTCCAGCGCTGCTCCAGGGACGTCAATCTGGCGGTCATTTGTTTCTCCGACGCTTGTGCAGTTTTTTGTTCCTCTTGCAGCGTTAGGGCCAACTCTGCGGTATTTTCCACGATTTTAGTCATCTCAGTCATTTCTCGAGTTAATTCTGTTAATTGAGCTTGGAGAGGCTGGACGATCTCGGCTACCATGGCGGTAAGTGATTTTAAAAGGTCGACTTTCATTTCGTGTAGATCTTTCTTGGTTATTGGCTCAGTATGTTCCACTGGGCCTTCTTGATTCTTTTCTGCATTCCCAGCCGCCATATTGTTGTCTTCGCGCGCCTGCGTTTCAACGGAGGAATGTGCGGTTTTCCGGGTGAAATATGCTCTCACCGTCTTGTTTTGTTGCGGGATCTTTGCAGATTTACGATTGGACGATTTCCCCATAACGTGGAGTCCGTTTTGCTCGGGAAATGTTCGTTTTAGGCAATTTAGGGAGAGTTAGGCTAGGAGCTTCTTTAGATTGCGTCCGCCATCTTGTGCGTCGCTCCGCCCCCCTCCGAATCTGGCTCTTCTAGCAGTCCTACACGGGCGCCCACCTTAATCTCGCTGCCTTCTGGCTCTTTTGCAGGAAGCAATGGAGGATTGCACTCTACACAAGAAATTACCCCGCCAACATTTCTTCTTTTGCAAAACTGGCTATCTTTTGTAGGTCTCTGGTTTGGTGTCGTGGTTAAGCGCGTGGACTCTAATCTGGGAGAACTGGGTTTGATTCCCCACTCCTCCACTTGCACCTGCTGGGTGATCTTGGGCAAGCCGTAGTCCTGGCCAATGCTCCCTTTAAGCTGTGGAGTCTTGTGAGCAAAAATGCTGCTTTGTGAGCTCCTGGCATTAAAGTTGTCAGCGAGCGATTTGGCTGCTGCATAAATTAGTCTGCTCTGAAGACCTCTTTCCTGAGCTAAGGCAGCTTGTTCACTTAAAGCAGCGGGACCAATGCTCCCTCTAAGCTGTGGAGTCCTGTGAGCAAAAATTCTACTTTGTGAGCTCCTGGCATGGAAGCTGTGAGTGAGCGAATTGGCTGCTGCATCAATCAGTTTGCTCTGGAGCCATCCTCCCTGAGCTAAGGCAAAAATGTGTGAGCCGGAGGCTAAAAAACTGTAAGCTCACTCACACTCACTCAGCTGAAGAGGGAACACTGGTCCCAACCGATCACCAAGGGGAGCTGTTTCAGTGAAAATTAACCGGCCCTGGCAGCCTGGTAAGATTAGTCTTCTTCTTCTTCTTCTTCTTGTCTGTCTTAGTACAGGTGTGACACCAAACTACGGCTTGCTGCGATGTGAACGAGCTCGGGTGCTGGAGAGTGTTCCCTCTAAGCTGAGTGAGTGTGAGCTAGCTCACAGTTTTTTAGCCTCTGGCCTCACACATTTTTTGTCTCCGCTCAGGAAGGATGGCTCCAGAGTCCAGAGCAAACTTATTTATGCAGCGGCCAAATGGCTCGCTCACAGCTTCAGTGCCAGTAGCTCACCAAGCAGAACTTTTGCTCACAGGACTCCACAGCTTAGAGGGAGTATTGATTGCGAGTCTCCAAGTTCACGTGCTCCCCCCTCCCCTTGTATACAGTCCTGTCATGCATTATTTCCAGGCTTGTGGGAAACTTGAGTTTGCTGTTAAACCCTAACCGGCAAACCGTCCTTTGTGGGTAGGGTTGCCGAGCACACCCTGGCCACCGGTGGAGGATGGGGAGACAGGGTTCCCTCTAAGCTGAGTTAGTGTGAGTTAGCTCACAGTTTTTTAGCTTCCGGCTCACACATTTGTGGCTCCGCTCAGGAAGGAGGGCTCCAGAGCAAACTGATTTATGCAGCAGCCAAATCGGCTCGCTCACAACTTTAATGCCGGCAGCTCATAAAGTAGAATTTTTGCTCACAAGACTCCACAGCTTAGAGGGAGCGGTTGCCAGATCTAGGCCAGGAAATTCCTGGAGATTCGGGAATGGAACCCGAAGAGGACAGTGACTTTAGCGGAGTACGATGCCATAGACTCCACCCTCCAAAGCAGCCATTTCCTCCAGGGGAACTCTGTAGCCTGGAGATGAGCTACAATTCTGGAGGATCCTCAGGTCCCCCCCCCCCCCGGGGGGCTGACACCCAGGGTTC
>NW_015159830.1:38382-40127 GCF_001447785.1 Gekko japonicus
GGGCCCCCCCCCCCCCCCCCCCCGGGGAGGCTGACATCCAGTGTTCCCTCTAAGCTGAGTTAATGTGAGCCAGCTCACAGGGTTCTTTAGCCCCCGGCTCACACATTTGTGTCTTCGCTCAGGAAGGATGGCTCCAGAGCTAACTAATTTATGCAGCAGCCAAATCCCTCGCTCACAACTTTAATGCCAGTAGCTCACAAGGTAGAATTTTTGCTCACAGGACTCCAGCTTAGAGGGAGCATTGCACACATCTTGCCTGAAAATTTTGGCTGCTTCCCCGTGTTTGTGCATTTGTGTGCAACTCCGAGTCCCATCTCATGCAACAAGCAATAAAACTTTTAAAGTAAGTGAAGCCCCAGAACCAGGCGGAGTATCGAATGAGTCTCCTAAGGAATCATTTTCAAATAAGGAGCACGCTTCCAGCCCTCAGGGCTTGAAAGATATGCATGAAAACTTGTCAGCCGTGTCTTCTGAAGCCTCAGAAGTCGGCAGGTTGGCTGAATTCAGATTTCGAGCGCTTCTCCGCCTCCCCCTCTCCCCCACGCCGCATGTAACAGGACCGGAATAAATGATGCCACGTAAGAATTGAAAGAGCCGCTCTGAGCCGTCGTGGCCCCGGGCTGTGTCTGCCCTGACCGTCCTCCTCCAAGATCTTTCCTGGTATGCGAGGGTTCTCAGTTAGGCTGGTGCAATCAGGGGCTGCGACTCGTGATGGACATCTGCTCACAGAATCATCGAGTCAGAAGGGACCTCCGGGGTCGTCTAGTCCATCCCCCTGCACAATGCAGGAAATTCACAAACATCTCCCCCTCCACACCCGCAGTGACCGCTGATCCACGCCTAGATCCCCACGTGTGCCACGGAGTCTCACTAGGTGACTTTGTGCCAGTCACACCCTCTCGGCCTGACCTACATTGCAGGGTTGTTGCGAGAATAAAACAGAGGAGAGGAAAACAATGAAAGCCACTTTGGGGCCCCACTAAGGACCAAGGCAGGGTACAAATGAATAAAACAAAAACAATAATAACAATTATGAAAATATTGAATGTAAAACATTTGTAGGGTTAGGGTTCTCGGGAGGAACTGGATCCAGCCCAAGGCGCCTGTGCCTCCCCCTCAAACCGTGCCAGCCTGGTTCTTCCATCCAGAGGTGCCTTTTACCCGAAAGGGCTCACACAGATTCCGAATCTATTTGTGGAGTACCGTTGTCGTCTTTTCCCCCGTTAAAGTTGGGGTCACTGTTCAATTCCTGAAGGCAAGAGAGTCGGTTCAATTCACCGTTCAGTTCCTGAAGGCAAAAGATCACATCCGCGCACGGAAAGGTTCATCTTTCAAGCTTTCCTCTTCAGAGAAGATCCGCCTGCCAGCTACAGAAAAGAAGAAGAAGAGAAGAGATTGAATTTATACCCTGCCCTTCACTACCCAAAGGTGTCTCAGAGCGCCTTACAATCTCCCTTCCCCTCCCCACAACAGACACCCTGTGAAGTAGGTGGGGCTGAGAGAGCTCTTGACAGAAACGGCTCTTTTTCAAGGACAGCTCTTATCAGAACTACGGCTTGCCCAAGGTCATCCAGCCAGGTGCAAGTGGAGAAGTGGGGAATCAAACCCGGTTCTCCCAGATTACACACACTTAACCACGACACCAAACTGGTGTACACCAAACTGGTTAAGTAAGACCCCTTGAATAGACTTCTGAGTAAGACCTGCTTAGGAACACACAGTGGCACATGCAAATATGACCTCCC
>NW_015159830.1:40295-50440 GCF_001447785.1 Gekko japonicus
CCTGCTTCCGGCCGCCCCACTTCGAGCCCTCATTCAGCCAGGAGGAGGCAGGAGAAGAGGGAGGGTAAATTGCTTCCTCCCCGCCTCTCCCCACCCCTGTCTGCCTGGGGCCAGGGAGGGCCTTGGTGGGGCTTCCTCGCACTCCCGCTGGCCTTGCAGGTCCACCGCCGGGCCCCTGATGTCAGGGTGTGTGGCATATGCTAATGAGTTATGCTAATGAGTTCCCCTAGCTCTTTTTCTACAAAATGACCCCTGCCTCACAGAGGAGGGAGAGCTTGTACCTGAAGGCGGGTGGGAGGGGCTCTGCAACTTACCTGGTTGCTTCTTGCTCCTCATGGCCCGAATGAGAGCTGCTGGGAGCAGGGGGTGGGGCTTGTTGCATGTGCCAACCCCCTGGGCTCCTTACTGCCGAATCTCCGCTCCAGTGTGCTCCCACAGGAACCTGCTAGAAGCCCACCCACTAGAAGCCCTCCCCCCAAGCACCAAGAATACAGAGCATCACTTGCCCCAGACTGAGAGTTCCTATCTGTTTCTTGTGGCTAATAACCACCAATGGACCTCTGCTCCAGATGCTTATCCAATTCCCTCTTGAAGCCGTCCATGCTTGTAGCCGCCACCACCTCATGTGGCAGTGAATTCCATGTCTCTTTGGGTGAAGAAGGACCATCCATCACTCTTTGGGTGAAGAAGGACTTCCTTTTATCTGTTCTAACCCGACCGCTCAGCAATTTCATGGAGTGCCCACGAGTTCTTGTATTGTGAGAAAGGGAGAAAAGTACCTCTTTCCCTACCTGCTCGATCCCATGCATAATCTTATAAACCTCGATCATGTCACCCCTCAGTCGTCGTTTCTCCAAGCGAAAGATCCCCAAGCGCTTTAACCTTTCCTCATAGGGAAAGTGTTCCAACCCTTTTATCATCCTAGTTGCACTTTTCTGCACTTTTTCCAAAGCTATAATATCCTTTTTAAGGTGTGGTGACCAGAACTGCACACAATATTCCAAATGAGGTCGCACCATCGATTTATACAGGGGCATGATGATACTGGTTGCCAGATCCAGGTTGGGAAACTGGAGATTTGGGGATGGAGCCTGGAGAGAACGGGGACCTCAGTGGGGTACAATGCCATAGAGTCCACCCTCCCAGACATCCATTTGCTCCCGGGGAACTGATTTCTGTCGTCTGGAGAGCAATTGTAATACCAGAGAATCTCCAGGCCCCGCCTGGAGGCTGGCATCCCTCAGTCACTCCCATTTCTGTGCAAACCTTAATAGTATCCTTCAGTTCAGCGATATTTCCCTGCTGGAAATATTTTCACAGTGATGTACAAATTGTCCGCATTCTTTTGAAAACTTCCCCCCCCCGTTCACTTCCAGGAACTGAGATTCCGCTCACGCAAATGTCTATTGTTCACGGGATTCTAAAACCAAGAAGTCTTGACAAAGCAGACCTGCTTGGCCCTGACTGCACCGTCTGGCTCTTTGATCTGGCAGTCTGTGCCAAAGAATTCCATTGGGCGCGCAGTCATTAGAGAGGGCCCTTGATGCTCGAACGCCATCCTTGCGTGTTGTTCTTAGATGTCCTCAGGAAGAGATCTGCAGAGATCAGACTTTTGTGAGATGGCGCTCGGGTCCCAAATTGTGGTCCACAGATCAGTCATTGGTAGGGATGCCAGCCTCCAGGTGGGACCTAGAGATCCCCTGGGACTACAACTTATCTCCAAACAACAGAGATCAATTCCGCGCACTTGGCAACCTTAGTCGAAGGTGTTTTGAATGGATGCAGCATCTACAGAGTTGGACTATAAGGAAGGCCGAGCGCCGAAGAATAGATTCTTTTGAACGATGGTGCTGGAGAAGACTCTTGAGAGTCATAGAGTTTTCCCTTGTATGGCCGTGGCCCTGCCCCCAGCGTGCCCGGCGTCATAACGTCACTTCCCTGTGACGTGCACGCTGGGGCGGGGTTCCCCCCGGGGCCTGATTCCCCGGCGTCGGGGAACGGGCCTCTGGGGCGGGGGGATTTCCACCCCCCGGGGGGACTTGGCAACCCTAGGTACAATGCCACAGAGTCTACCCTCCAAAGCAGCCATTTTCTCCGGGGGAACTGATCTCTCTAGTCTGGAGGTGAGTTGGAATTCCAGGGGAACCCTGATGCACAACAGAGAGAGAAGAAGAAGAAGAGAAGAGATTGGATTTATACCCCGCCCTTCACTTGGAGTCTCAGAGCGGCTTACAAACTCCATTCCCTTCCCCTCCCTACAACAGACACCCTGTGAGGTGGGTGGGGCTGAGAGAACTCTGCCACAAACTGCTCTTTTTCAAGGACAGCTGTGCCAGAGCTTGTGACTGACCCAAGGTCACATCAGCAGGTGCAAGTGGAGGAGTGGGGAATCAAACCCGGTTCTCCCAGATTAGAGTCCGCACACTTAACCACTACACCAAACTGGCTCTCCAAAGGTCTTTCTCACAACTGAAACATGTAAAAAAAAACCCCAAATAGATCAGTTATGTTTCAAGAAAGACTCATCTCACTGTGTATATTAACAATTGACGCAGACCTTCTGAGAGGTATTAATTTCGAGGTTGTTATCAGTGATTTTGCGAAAATGAAAGGTAGGAAAATGCCTTTCAGGTCATGAAGATTGGAACTTTGATACATTTAACCTGTGAAATATTAAAGCAGATGTTGTATTGCATTTTTGTAGAACTTTCTGTAGCCCAAGCTTGGCTTAGTTTGTACCGTCTATTGTGTTATCCTGTGAATAAATGTTTGTATTGCTGCAACCTGCATTGTCTATCTGGTCAGACAGGTCAACCACTCAAATGGACTGGGTCCGTGTGGAAAGGAGGGGGGGAACCAAGATTGGTCAGTGTTTAGGGCACCAGTGAGCCTTAATCTGCCCCTGCTGTCAGCTGGAGATGGGTCGTCAAAGTGGGAGATCCCCAGGCCCCACCTGGAGGTTGGGAACCCTAAAGACGCCTGGCCATCCTGCGGGTTGTTGGTGGATCTTGTCACAACGTGAGGAAACGGCAGCTCTTCTAGTAGGGAGGCTCACACCGGAGGACGGGGCTTCGAAGAACGGTGCCTCAGCCCAGAGCTCGTTCCAGAACAAGATGGAGTGTGTTTATGCCGTGCCTTCCGTCTTTCATTTGTCGTCCATTTATCTCACTGACTCATAGTGTTGATCGGGGCCCTGACCTGCATAGACCCAGACAAGCCTGGTCTTAGCAGATCTCAGAAGCTAGGCAGGGCCGACCCTGGCAAGTCTTTGGAAGGAAGGGCGACCTCCGAGGAATACCAGGGCCGGGATGCAGAGGCAGGCAGTAGCAAGCCACCTCTCTGAAACGTCCCAGCCCCACTAGGGGTCGCCAGAAGTCACCACGACTTCTAGACTCGCAAGCACACATACACACACACACACACACACACACACACACACACACACACCCCTACTCACAAAAACAGTTTTTAAAAAGTGCTGATTGTGGAACCAGAATGCCTGCTCTGGGCAGGTTTGGGGACCACCATTACCACACATCAATGCAATCCTCAGGTAGTACGATCTGGGTAAAAGTGATCCGTGCCTCTAGTCGTCGTCAGGCTAGACTACTGCGATGTGCTGTTCGTAGGGATGGCCTGGGAAGCTGCCCAGAAGCTTCAATTAGTCCAGAAGTCCTCCTCCAGTATTTGTAGCTAGGGTCAGGGCTATTTTTGTGCAGGAACGCACAGGAACGGAGTTCCGGCTGGCTTCAGAGCTGGCCATGCCCACTACAGCCAAAACCTCTGCGTGCTTGGCTACAGAGGGAAGGCCTGGAGAGCGACACCCCCCCCCCAGCGACTCCAAGGTGGGTGGGCCAGGGGGGCCCCTGGAAGGATCAGGGAGGCATTTAAATTTGCCTTCCCCTGCCTATCCAAGGGCCGGGCACCCGGGCAAGCCAAGGGAAGGCATGGGGGCGTGGCCTAATATGCTAATGAGCTGCACTGTCAGGGTGTGGCCTAATATGCTAATGGGTTCCTGCTGTTGGGTGTGGCTTATTATGCTAATGAGTTCCTGCTGGGCTTTTTCTACAAAAAAAGCCCTGGCTAGGGTGAAACACAAGTCGCACTTCACCCTGGAATCCTGTCTATCTCCCTGCTTTTCTTGAAGTGAAACCAAGATTTTTTAAAAACTGCATAGATTTAAACATATAGATCCACCTGGTGAATAGGTTTGTGTGTGTGTGTTAAGCACCGTCAAGTCCCTTCTGAAGTTCTGACATCTCTTATGAGAAGCAATATTCCCAGGAAGATAAGACAGTAAGGAATTTTGCCAGGCGTGAAAGAGTGAAGATTTCTTTGATTCTGGAAAGATTGTAAGGCAAATGCCAGCAATTAAAGGGATAAGCAGGGCCGGCTCCAGCTTATTTGGCACCCTAGGTGAGGATCCCTTCTGTCCCCCCCCCCCGGTGCGCCCACCAATTTTCAAAAATAAATGCATTTTAGGAAGAATGAAAAACACAAATAATCAAGAAACTCCCAGAGTACAGGGCCGGGTGCAATTTGGTGCCCCTAAGGGCCGTCCCACTCTAGGCGATCACCTAGTTCGCCTAGTGAGTGAGCCGGCCCTGGGGATAAGGGACTGAAGGGTTTTTTTGATTTGACTACTAACAAGCAGATCTGTCTTTGAGGAAGTTCTACAAAACGGGCTCTCCAGCTAGACCCCCATAACACTGGAGACGACCTTTGCATGGAGGACATCAACTGAGACAAATTTTGTCTTTAAGAATTGTTTCTTATAAAGCAGGGGTGTAAAACATGTGGCCCGGGGGCCGGATCAGGCCCCCGGGGGGCTTCTATCAGGCTCGCAGTAGAACTGGCTGTCTTCTGCTTCTTCTTCCAGTTCTGCTGCTGCTGTGTCATCGTAGGTTTGCAGCTTACAGATACACACCTGAACACCGTACTCAAGTTTGCAACAGCACAGACATTTTGATGCAATCGTTCAGAGCAAGAGGTGTCCGTTATCAGACACTGTTAAATAAACAAAATATTGCAAGAGTGCTGATGTCTTAAGCAGGTTTTTATTTTAAGTAAAAAAAAAAACACCTTTGTGTCTGTGTCCTTTATAAGGTTTATATCTCCGCTCCCTGGCATTACATTTTACGACACACATGGCCCAGCCCAACAAGGTCTCATTTATGTCAAATCCAGCCCCAATAACAAATGAGTTCAATGCCCATTATAAAGCATATAGGAATAAAAATATTCATGCACTGTCAAAGTGTAAAGGTAAAGGTTCCCTTGCTCGAAAGCCATTCGAGTCCGACTCTAGGGCTGCGGTGCTCATCTCCGTTTCAAAGCTGAAGAGCCAGCGCTTTCCGAAGACTTTTCCGTGGTCATGTGGCCGGCATGACTAAACACCAAGGCGCACGGAACGCTGTTACCTTCCCACCGAAGTGCTACCTATTTATCTACTTGCAATTTCTTGCTTTCGAACTGCTAGGTTGGCAGGAGCTGAAACTAGAGACGGGAGCTCCCTCCGCCATGCGTACATCCATCAAAGTGTACAGCATTATAATTCTTGAAAAAGGAGACTTCTTAGCTTTATTGAACTGTTCATTAGTATTTATTAGCTTTTCTGTATGTTTGTAAGAATATAGCAATGTAAAGGGATTCGTAAAATCAGTAAACTTGCACAGAGTAAATGATTTTGTCAAATGGACACAGAGGTGTTATGCCTACGGTTCGACACTTACGTGCTAGGTAAATTGGTATATTAAAAAGAAGATTGGTTGCGAGTGAATTAGTTATTTTTGTATGGTTATTGGGGTTTTTTTTCTCTTTGGGCTCATATCCGTCATTCTCCTTGCCTGTATTAACTTCCAGATGAGGCCTGAAATTCTCCTGGAATGGGGGTGGATGGGGGGCTAGGATTGTCAGATCCAGGTTGGGAAACTCCTGGAGATTTGGGGATGGAGCCTGGGGAGGACCTCAGGCGGGGGTGCTTCTGAGATCTGACAAAATCAGGCTCGCCTGGGCTGTCCAGGTCAGTGTTTATTCGCTGGCTGAATGGTGGGAGAGCCAGAAGAAAACCAGTCTGGGCTGCTACCCTCTCTTTAAAGGGGTTTGATATGCCGAAACAGGCAGGCAAAGCTTTCCTTTATGTCCTGGAGATAAGACGCCACCCCTTGCGGCATACCGAGCCACCGTCAGAGGCCGCGGGGGTCAGGAGAGCTGGCCGGGGAGAACAAGCCGTATCCCCGTGGCGCAATAAAATAAAAATCACTGGCATTTCCTGGTGTGACAAAGGGGCTATTGAGACATTCTTTCCACCGCTGCAAGCGTTTTCCAGGTGCTTTCGAGGTTTCCGCCTCCGTGTCCTTGTTTCATTAGATGGAGGCAGGCTGGAAGTCAGTGAGTGGGGACTGCCTGGGCCAGGTTTGCCAAGTCTTCAAGTAGTGGCTGGACGGACGCTTGTCAGGGATGCTTTAGGGCAGGGGTGTCAAACATGCGGCCCGTGGGTCGGATCAGGCCCCCGGAGGGCTTCTATCAGGCCTGCAGTGGAACTGGCGGTTTCCTGCTTCTTCCAGTTCTGCTGCTGCTGCGTCATCATCATAGGTTTGCAGCTTACAGATACGCACCTGAACAGCAGACGCAAGATCAATGCTCCCTCTAAGCGGTGGAGTCTTGTGAGCAAAAATTCTACTTTGTGAGCCACCGGCATTAAAGTCGTGAGCGAGCAGCTTGGCTACTGCATAAATCAGTTTGCTCTGGAACCATCCCTTCCTGAGCTAAGACAAAAATGGGTGAGCCGGAGGCTAAAAAAACTGTGAGCTAGCTCACACTAACTCAACTTAGAGGGAACACTGCTCAAGATTGCAACAGAAGAAGAAGAGAAGAAGAAGAGATTGGATTTATAGCCCGCCCTTCACTTGGAGTCTCAGAGCAGCAACAGCACAGACAATTTGATGCAGTAATCCAGAGCAAGAGGTGTCAGCTATCAGACACTGGCCCCAGCCACACTTGCCGGAAAACGCGGGAGGGGGAGGCGCGGCTATTTGCGCCGTCGCATTCTGATCCGCCATTATGCAATCAGCCGCGACGGCAGCACACCGGGGTTTCGTCCTTCGGCATGCGCTGCAAAGAGGACGGCCAGAGGAAATAGGCGTGCGACGGCGCGATCACACCGAACAAGCCCCCTGCAGCCCGTGGCAAACCTTTTGCTAGTAGATCTTTGCAGATACTTTTTAACTGCGCATCTTTGGCAGCATGCCACGGGTGCGCTACGCCTTTTGCTCAGCAAATCCTCCGTGTGACCGTGGCCACTATTAAATAAACAAAATATTGCAAGAGTTCTAATGTTTTAAGCATGATTTTATTTTAAGTTTAAAAAAAACACCCTTGTGTCTTGTGTCCTTTATAAAGTTTATATCTCTGCTACCTGGCATTACATTTTATGACACACATGGCCCGGCCCAACAAAGTCTCAGTTATGTCAGATCCGGCCCTCGTAACAAATGAGTTCGACACCCCTGCTCTAGGCTGATCCTGCATAGAACCTGCTATTGGTGGCTCCTCCCCCCTCTTTAAAGGGCCAGCCCCACAAGATTTTCTTGAGAAGATTTTTTGAGAAGAATCGCGGGGGGGGGCGCGCACATGGGTCCCCTTCTTCTTCTCAAAAACATGTAAAGGGATCCTTTAAATGCTCTTGAGAAGAAGCGGGGGATCGCACACAGTATGTACTGAGATCGAGGGAGTGTATTGAACAGAACACAACAACACAATATTAAATATTATTTTTAATAATAAGATGACCTAAGAAGACCAAAGAGCTGACTGCGAAGAGAGAGAATTGTGCAACAACTACCACTGTGAAATTATTGAAATTAATGATACTAGCATTTTATTATATTATATTTATGGTTTAAACGGTTTTAGGATTGTCTAATTGTTTAATTGTTGTTAATCTATTTTATGTGTATTCTAACATTTTAGGTTGTTTTATGTAAGCCGACCTGAGCCGACCTCAGCTGGGAGAGCAGGGTAGAAATTCAATAAATAAATAAATACAATACAATATAATATAACTTTAAATAATTCAACTTTTTTTTGGCCCATACATTCTGAGATATATAATTATTTTCGATATACGTAACCGTCCCAAGCGACCCCTTTTTCATTCCGGTATCCCCTTTAAACTTTTCCTTTGTTTTCCGAAATAAATGTTCTTTAAAAAGCTTTTTGTTTTTTTCTGTTTTAGGCAGAGTATAATAAATTCTCGTGTGCCTTAAACATTTCAGGGTTATTTTTTTTCTGATGTGAGGGGGAAAAGTAAAACATTTTCTTTGACCCTAAAAGTTTGGGGGGGTTTCCTTCTGATTTTAAAAGAAATTAAAACATTTTCGTGGGCCTCTAAAAGTATCATGGGCCCTAGGCTGTGTCTCATGGAGCAGAGGTCCATCCGTGGCTATTAGCCACAAGGTATAGATGGGAACTCTCGGTCTGGGGCAAGGGATGCTCTGTCTTCCTGGTGCTAAAGGGGGTCAACAGTGGGAGGGCTTCTAGTGTCCTGGCCCCTCTGGTGGACCTCCTGAGGGCACCTGGGATTTCTGGCCACAGTGTGACACAGAGTGTTGGACTGGAGGGGCCATTGGCCTTGTCCAACACTGGCTCCTCTTATGTTCTTAAGGTATAGATAGAAACTTTCGGTTTGGGGCAGGTGATGCTCTGTATTTTTGGCACTTGTCGGGGGGCAACAGTGGGAGGACTTCTAGTGTCCTGGCCTCACTGCTGGACCTCCTGAGGGCACCTGGGATTTCTGGCCACAGTGTGACACAGAGTGTTGGACTGGATGGGCCTTCGGCCTGATCCAACATTGGCGTCTCTTATGTTCTTAAGGTATAGATAGAAACTTTCGGTTTGGGGCAGGTGATGCTCTGTATTTTTGGCACTTGTCGGGGGGCAACAGTGGGAGGACTTCTAGTGTCCTGGCCTCACTGCTGGACCTCCTGAGGGCACCTGGGATTTCTGGCCACTGTGTGACACAGAGGCCGAGTTCAGACTGGCAATTTGAAGTGCTAGGCAAAGAAAACCCAGAATAGACCTGGAACAGCTTGGTTACAATTTTCCCGTTCACACCGCAGCAAATGAAGCGGGAGGATACCATGGAGGAAGCCCAAGGGAGCGTTCACAGTGTTGGGCCGCCCTGGTGGCCTGTTAAGAACATAAGAGACGCCAATGTTGGATCAGGCCGAAGGCCCATCCAGTCCAACACTCTGTGTCACACAGTGGCCAGAAATACCAGTGCCATCAGGAGGTCCAGCAGTGGGGCCAGGACATTAGAAGCCCTCCCACTGTTGACCCCCCCCAAGCACCAAGAAGACAGAGCATCACTTGCCCCAGAGCCCCTAGCTATACCTTGTGGCTAATAGCCACTGATGGACCTCTGCTCCATATGCTTATCTAATTCCCTTTTGAAGCCATCCATGCTTGTAGCACCCACCACTTCCTGTGGCAGTGAATTCCAAGTGTTAATCACTCTTTGGGTGAAGAAGGACGTCCTATTCGAGTTGCCCTTTTCTGCACTTTTTCCAAAGCTATAATATCCTTTTTAAGGTGTGGTGCCCAGAACTGCACACAGTATTCCAAATGAGGTCTCACCATTGATTTCTGTTTCCGCGCTGGGCTGCATGCCCATGCGCATGGGTGCAGCGGCGTAGCGGCAAATAGGGCAGGATCGCGCAGGCATCAATGGTGCCTGTCTGCGGACACAGCCGGTGCCTGTTATCAATGACTGCGGGTTGTTCCCACTTTAGCAGTGCTCGCATTCACACGTCAGGGAACCTGAATCAATGTGCTCTACACACGGTTTGCTACCACGTTCACCTGGTACCTTTTAAACTCGGGAGGGAAGCGGCAAAAGACAGCTTGAGTATGGCTGGGGGATGCCTGAAACATGTGCCTGTGTGAACCCACCCCTTTAATCCGCTCCTGAAACGTTTGGCTGCCGGGCCAAACTGCCAGTCTGAACGCGGCCAGAGTGTTGGACTGGATGGGCCATTGGCCTGATCCAACATTTGGCTTCTCTTATGTTCTTATTGGAGCTGCGGTGGCTCAAGTGGTTAAGACACTGAACTGCAGGCTGTGGAAGGTCAGTCGTTCAGCAGTTC
>NW_015159830.1:50725-56533 GCF_001447785.1 Gekko japonicus
GCAGGTAGCCCACTCCCCTGCTGGGAATGCAGAACAAAACTCCAAATTCCAGACGGCCAGCGCAAGAATAAGTCGGATCTACTCCCCATGGGGTGGAGAGGAGATGAGGATTCAAAGATTTTATGTGCATAATCAACTTATGGAATTTGTACAGGATGTTTGGTGATGGGGAGGGGCCGTGGCTCGGTGGCAGAGCATCAGCTTGGCACGCACAAAGTCCCCGGTTTCATCTCTGGCCTCTCCAGTTAAAAGGTCCAAGATGTGAAATGACCTCGGCCTGGGACTCTGGAGAGCCACTGCCGGTCTGAGCAGACAATACTGTCCCTGATTGCCTGATTCAGTGTACGGCAGCTTCACGTGTTCATGTGATGATGGACATTAATTAAGTTGGATTAATAAACCGGGTTAAATTAATTGGCGATGCACAGATATGATTAAGAACCTAAGAGAAGCCATGTTGGATCACGCCAGTGGCCCATCCAGTCCAACACTCTATGTCACGCAGTGGCCAAAACCCAGGTGCCATCAGGAGGTCCACCAGCCGGGCCAGAACTCCAGAAGCCCTCCCACTCTTGCCCCTCAAGCACCAAGAAAACAGAGCATCACTGCCCCAGGCAGAGTGTTACATAAGAACAGAAGAGAAGACATGTTGGATCGGGCCATTGGCCCATCCAATCCAACATTCTGTGTCACACAGTGGCCAAAACCCAGGTCCAATGTTCCCTCTAAGCTGAGTTAGTGTGAGCTAGCTCACGGTTTTTTAGCCTCCAGCTCACAGATTTTTGTCCCAGCTCAAGAAAGATGGCGCCAGAGCAAACTAATTTATGCAGTAGCCAAATTGCTTGCTCACAACTTTAATGCTAGTCGCTCACAAAGTAGAATTTTGGCTCACAAGACTCCACAGCTTAGAGGGAACACTGCCCAGGTCCCATAAGGAGGTCTACCAGCAGGGCCAGGATTCCAGAAGCCCTCCCACTCTTGCCCCCCAAGCACCAAGAAGACAGAGCATCACTGCCCCAGACATAAGAACATAAGAGAAGCCATGTCTGATCAGGCCATTGGCCCTCCCAGTCCATCACTCTGTGTCACACCGTTGCCCAAAACCCAGGTGCCATCAGGAGGTCCACCAGCAGGGCCAGAACTCCAGAAGCCCTCCCACTCTTGCCCCTCAAGCACCAAGAAGACAGAGCATCACTGCCCGAGACAGAGTTTTCCCTCTATACCTTGTGGCTAATAGCCACTGGTGGACCTCTGCTCCATATATTTATCCAATCTGTCTAGGCTTGTAACCACCACCACCTCCTCCTGTGCCACTGAATTCCACCTGTTAGTGACTCATGGCGTGAAGTACTACTGCCTTCTCTCTGTTCTGTTGAGAAAATGGATCCTCCATATGTAAAGGCAGTATACCTCTAAGTGTTAGGTGCTAGATGCAAACATCACAAGGCGTCCCATCACGTTCATGGCCTGCTTGCGTGCTCCCCTGGAACTACTGCCTGTTTATCCTGGTGCAGTTGGAAAATTAAGCTGTTCTTATCTGTTGGGAACACATCCTCACTTGGGGGCCACATTGCTGATGAGTGGGGCTATTTCTGGGCAGGAACGCACAGGAACGGAGTTCCGGCTGGCTTCAGAGTTGGCCACACCCACTCCAGCCAAAACCTCTGCGTGGCTACAGAGGGAAGGCCTGGAGAGCGACCCCTCCCCAGCGACTCCAAGGTGGGAGGTGGGGAGGCCCTGGAAGGATTGGGAAGGCATTTAAATGCCTCCCCGTGCCTTCCCCGGCCTGTCCAAGGGCCGGCTTGACCGGGCTCCCCGCAGCCGTGGGGCGCCCAGGCAAGCCAAGGGAAGGCAGTTTAAACTGCCTTCTCTTCCCTTCAAGGGGGGGCTTGCCCGGGCTCCCCACAGCCACGGGGTGCCTGGGTATGCCAAGTGAAGGCAGTTTAAACTGCCTTCCTTTCCAGGGGGGCTTGCCCGGGCTCCCCACAGCCACAGGGCGCCGGGGCAAGCCAAGGGAAGGCATGGGGGTGCGCCCAGGCAAGCCAAGGGAAGGCAGTTTAAACTGCCTTCTCTTCCCTTCAAGGGGGGGGCTTGCCCGGGCTCCCCACAGCCACGGGGTGCCTGGGTATGCCAAGGGAAGGCATGGGGGTGTGGCCTAGTGTGCTAATGAGCTGCACTGTCCGGGGTGTGGCCTAATATGCCAATGAATTTCTGTTGTTGGGTGTGGCCTATTATGCTAATGAGTCCCTGCTGGGCTGCTTCTACCAAAAAAGCCCTGCTGACGAGAACGTAACAGGGCCTTCAGACCGCCTCTATCCCCCAGGGGCAGGGTATGCCCTAATATTAATTTGACTACAGCCACAACAGCAGGCAGGGAGGAGGGGCTGATGGGAAATTCCGGAGGCTCATTTCCCAGATGCTAAAATGAAGCAGAAAGGAATGCTTCTGCCAGGAAGGGCCGGCATATCGCTGAGATCAGTAACGGGAACATCTGGAAGAGCCTTTCCCCCCCTTTGCCCGAGGGGTGAAAATTAGGATCCGCTCCTTGGCAAGACAGAAGAAAAGATAATGTTTTGTGAAGTAAATAACAGAGGCCCCGGTCACACAGGCCAGATAACGCGGGGGGGGAGGCGTGGCTGTTCGCCCCAGAGCAAAATAAAGCGCGGTCCCCCGAGTCCGATGTTGCAGGCTGTTAGCTGGCGATCACACGGCGATGTTGCAGCGTGGCAAAGAAGCAGCACGACTTTTTGCATTTGTGCGCATGCGCAGTCCCGTGGAACAGCACTGCTTTCAGTTATGTGTTTGTGCGCATGCGCTTACGAAAAACATCCGGTTTGCGACGGGATGTGGACGGGTGTTGGATGCCACGGGATACTAGTGCTCCCGCGATCAGACGCCCACCCCTGCCCCACGTTTTCCGGATACTAGTGCGCTTTCCGCAGTACTTTTTTACTGCACATCTTTGGTGGGATGCCACCGGGTTGGCCACGGGTGCGCTACGCTTCCCAGATGTTGCGGTGTGATCGCGCCCCGAAAATCCACCTAACAGTCGTGCCTTTAGCGCGGCAAATCCTCCGTGTGACCGGGGCCATCAAATGATGTTTTATAGACCTGCATCGTAAAGCTGTGGTTCTCCTCCAGCCACCCCCAGGAGGTTGGCAACCCTACTTATAAAGGTCCCATCTGGAGGCCGATCCGCACTATTTCTGGCTTTGGTCTTTTCAAAAGGGAGCGCAGCCACGGCAACTTCGGGAGCATCCTGTTGGGCACGGTGTGAAGCAGGATGCCAGACGCGTTGGACCATTGGTCTGATCCAGCACAGCTGGTCTTGTGGAGAGCCAGTTTGGTGTAGTTGTTAGGAGCAGCTGCTGGTGTGACCTTGGGTCAGTCACAAGTTCAGTCAGAGCTGTTCTCTCAAAGGCAGGGTGTCTGTTGTGGGGCGGGGAAGGGAAAGGATATTGTAAGCCACTCAGAGATCCCTCAGGAAAGAGAAAAACAGGGTATACAAACCAACTCTTCTTCTTCTCTGTTCCCCAGTCAGCAACCTAAAGGGGAGGGAGGTGAAGAATGTGGGCACCTAGGTAGGCATCAATGTTCCCTCTAAGCTGTGGAGTCTTGTGAGCAAAAATTCTGCTTTGTGAGCTCCTGGCATTAAAGTTGTGAGTGAGCCATTTGGCTGCTGCATCAATTAGTTTGCTCTGGAGCCATCCGTCCTGAGCTAAGACAAAAAGGTGTGAGCCGGAGGCTAAACAACTGTGAGCTAGCTCACACTAACTCAGCTTAGAGGGAACACTGGTAGGCATAGTGGCAGCGTTGATTTGACAGGCAGTGTAGTGTCAGACCAGGATCTGGGAGACCCAGGTTTGAATTCCCACTCTGCCATGGAGGCCTGCTGGGTGACCTTGGGCCAATCCCATGCTCTCAGCCTAACCTACCTTACAGGGTTGTTGTGAGGATACAATGGAGGAGAGAAGAAGCCTGTGAGCCAGTCCTGGCATCTCTAGTTAAAAGGGTCTTGAGAAGCAGAGCTGGGACCGAGAGCCAGTTTGGTGAAGCGGTTAAGAGCGGTGGACTCTGATCTGGAGTGCCGGGTTTGATTCCCCACTCCTCCACATGCAGCCGGCTGGGGGACCATGGGTCAGTCACAGCCAGTGTTCCCTCTAAGTTGAGTTAGTGTGAGCTAGCTCACAGATTTTTAGCCTCCGGCTCACACATTTTTGTCCTAGCTCAGGGAGGATGGCTCCAGAGCAAACTAACGTATGTAGCAGCCAAATCGCTCGCTCACAACTTTAATGCCAGTGGCTCACAAAGTAGAATTTTTGCTCACAAGACTTCAGAGCTTAGAGGGAACATTGCTCCAGAGCCAACTAATGTATGCAGCAGCCAAATGGCTCGCTCACAACTTTAATGCCGGTAGCTCACAAAGTAGAATTTTTGCTCACAAGACTCCAGAGCTTAGAGGGGGCATTGGTCACAGCTCTCTCACAGCTCTCTCAGCCCCGCCTACCTCACAGGGTGTCTGTTGTGGGGGAGAGGAAGGGAAGGAGATTGTAAGCTGCTCTGAGACTCCTCCGGGTAGTGAAGGGCGGGGTATAAAACCAACTCCTCCCCCTTGTCCTCCTTCCTTGTCTAAGATCTTTCAAAGCCACAGTAGGAGTGGATACATTATTGGTCCATCCAGATTGGTAGTACATGAGACAGGTCCGTATGTTCTCCATAACCACAAGAGGAAATTGAAATAAAAAGGTGCGAGTCTCAGGGTTTTTTCAGGAGCCTTGGAAATTGTTAGATCGCGCTAACAAAGGACTGGTAGAGTGATTCAGCAAGTGATTCAGCTTTATTTAGAAGTAACGAACAAGCACTAACGCAGTAAGAAACCAGAACAGAAAACAGTGGGAGCTTATGCTCCTTTTAAACATAACCGGGCTAATGTAGCCACGCCTATTTACAAATAACAACCAATGAGATTGCTAGAATAAAGACCAATGGGAGTCTTTCCCTCCTAGGGAATGGTATCGTTCTGATTGGTCGCTGTTACGAAGCGACCAATAGGAAGTTCGCTCAGAGGAGCCCTGGTCTGGCTCGAAGCTTAACATAGGAGTCCTATGAGGTGATTCATGTAATCATTTCAATACATTACAATTCCTCCCCCCTAAGTTAAGCCATCATCCCAAAAGCTTTATTATTTACAAACAATCAAACTTTTGTACATCAGTTATTCCCACATTAATTACACTCATAGTCCTTCAGATAAGTCGGCATTTGCCGCGAACGCTGGGACCTGCGGAGCGGTGCAGGCTCCACGGGCAGACAAGGTTGTGGGTCAGAGTGGGGTTCACTACAGCCTGGATCAGGCACAGACTCGACTGGGATTTCAGCCCCGCACACAGGGTTCTGCCCTGACTCGGGGACAGTACCGGGCCTTTCGGTACTCACCGCCTGCTCTGGGGGTGTCCACTCGACATCAGGGGATTCAGCCGTCGGAGAGTCAGCGCTGTCCCTAGCCCAACGTCTCCTTAACTGATCTATGTGGCGCCGCCATATTCGACCGTCAGCTAACTGCACCACATACATTCGAGTACCCACAGAGTCGGATATAACCCCAGGAAGCCACAAGTGCCCGTTTGCATAATTTCGTGCGAAAACCTTGTCCCCTTTTTCAAACATGCGCACCTTCGGTTGCGCCGTGGTACGCTCGGATTGCTCTTCAGAGTATCAGATGCCATTTTGGCAGATCCTGAATCCAAGACCAGCCATGAGCTCTGTGACTAGGGTTGCCACCCTTGGGGGAAGACTCTAATGTTGTGT
>NW_015159830.1:57194-57305 GCF_001447785.1 Gekko japonicus
GAAGTGGTGTGGCGTGATCACACAAGCGTTTCACATTTGTGCGCATGTGCAGTTCTGCGGAGCCAGTTTGGTGTAGTGCTTAAGTGTGCGGATTCTAATCTGGGAGAACCG
>NW_015159830.1:57590-57732 GCF_001447785.1 Gekko japonicus
ATCCTAGGAAAGCACGTTCTCTTTATCTCTTACATTTCTTGGATCTACATGTTTCCAAATGAAGGAGTGATAGATACTGTTCGGGAACTTGAAAAACGAGGACTTTTCAGTCTGCTTTGTACACTTCACCGCTCCGTCAGGA
>NW_015159830.1:58199-65561 GCF_001447785.1 Gekko japonicus
CTCCACTTGCACCTCGCTGGATGACCTTGGGCAAGCCATAGTTCTGATAAGAGCTGTTCTGGAAAAAGAGCAGTTTCTGTCAAGAGCTCTCTCAGCCCCGCCTGCCTCACAGGGTGTCTGTTGTGGGGAGGGGAAGGGAAAGGAGTTAGTAAGCCACTCTAAGACTCCTTTGGATAGTGAAGGGCAGGGTATAAATCCAATCTCCTCCTTCTCCTCCTCCTCCTCCTCCTCCTCCTCCACCACCACTACTGCTTTCAGTTCCGTGTTTGTGCACATGTGCTTATGAAAAACATCCAGTTTGCGACGGGAGGTGGACGGGCGCCGGATGCCATGGGATACTAGCGCTCCGGTGATCAGACGCCCGCCTGTGCCGCACGTTTTCCGGATACTAGTGCACGTTCCTTGGTACTTTTTAACTCTGCATCTTTGGCAGGATGCCACGGGTTGGCCATGGGTGTGCTACGCTTCCCAGATGTTGCGGTGTGATCACGCCCCGAAAATCCGCCCGACATCCGTGCCTTTCGCGCGGCAAATTGTCCATGTGACCGGGGCCAACACCAAGATTTTGCATTGTGTTGTATCGTACTCATGTTACTATTTACTGGCTTTGCTTATGTCCATGAAATGCACTTCACACAAGAATCAGGACTATTTTTGGGCCGGAACGCACAGGAACGGAGTTCCGGCTGGCTTCAGAGTTGGCCACGCCCACTACAGCCAAAACCTCTGTGTGCGTGGCTACAGAGGGCCTGGAGAGTGACACCCCATGACTCCAAGGCAGGTGGGCCAGGGGGCCCCTGGAAGGATCAGGGAGGCATTTAAATGCCTCCCCGTGCCTTCCCCGGCTTCTCCAAGGGCCAGGTTGCCCGGGCTCCCTGCAGCCACGGGGCGCCTGGGCAAGCAAAGGGAAGGCATGGGGTGTGGTAATGCTAATGAGCTGCACTGTCGGGGTGTGGCCTAATATGCTAATGCGTTTTTTGCTGTTGTGTGCGGCCTATTATGCTAATGAGTTCCCGCTGGGCTTTTTCTACCAAAGAAAGCCCTGCATGGTATTATACCGTACAAAGGTCCCTCTGGGTGTGGCCTATTATGCTAATGAGTTCCTGCTGGGCTTTTTCTACAAACAAAGCCCAGACAAGAATGAATGTTGTTTAATACAGGGAATTTGTTGTATAAGTACAACTAAGGCCCTGGCCACACGTGCCGGAAAACGGAGGCGTGGCTATTTGCGCCGTCGTATTCTGATCCGCCGTTATGTGATCAGACGGGATGGCGGCACACCGGGGTTTCGTCCTTCGGCGCGTGCTGCAAAGAGGACGGCCGGAGGGAACAGGCGCGCACCGGCGCGATCACGCCGAACGAGTCCGTCTGCAGCCTGTGGCAAACCATTTGCGAGTAGATCTTTGCAGGTACTTTTTAACTGCGCCTCTTTGGCGGCACACCACAGGTTGGCCATGGGTGCGCTACGCTTGCCAGATGTTGCGGTGTGATCACGCCCCGAAAATCTGCCCAGCCAGGGCTTTTTTGTAGAAAAAGCCCAGCAGGAACTCATTAGCATAATAGGCCACACCCAACAGCAGGAACTCATTGGCATATTAGGCCGCACCCCTGGCAGAAGGGAAGGGAAGGCACCTTTGGCATGCCCGGGCGCTGGGGTGTGTGTGTCGCTCTCCAGGCCTTCCCTCCGTAGCTAATGCATGCAGAGGTTTTGGCTGTAGTGGGCGTGGCCAACTCTGAAGCCAGCCGGAACGCCGTTCCTGTGCGTTCCTGCCCAGAAATAGCCCTGCGCCCAGCATTCGTGCCTTTCGCGCGGCAAATTCTCTCCGTGACCGGGGCCTAAGTGTGTTAAAATGATAGAAGAGTGATTTTCTTTGGTGAGCTCATTTTTTCCCGATTGTATTCACCCCAAAGCCTGTCTTGTCTTTGAGACCCTTGGGGGAAGGGCTGGCGTTTTCCCAGAATTCCAGCTGATCTCCAGATTACAGAGATCAGCTCCCTTGGATGAAATGGCAACTCTGGAAGGCAGATGTCCAGAGCAGTGTTCCCTCTAAGCTGAGTTAGTGTGAGCTAGCTCACAGTTTTTTAGCCTCCGGCTCACACATTTTTGTCTTCGCTCAGGAAAGACAGCTCCAGAGCAGACTAATTCATGCGGTAGCCAAATCGCTCGCTCACAACTATAAAGCCAGTAGCTCACAAAGTAGAATTTTTGCTCACAAGAAATCACAGCTTAGAGGGAACATTGGTCCAGAGCCTCCACCCCCAAATCTCCAGGAAACCTCTCCAGTCACAGTTGGTAAGCCTAATTCCAGCCAGTGATCCTCGGTGCGAAGACATACACTACTTCGCATCTTTGCTTCCAGTATCTCTGGTCCAGGGGCCCTCTTACTGCAGGAAGAAAAGCACTCTGCACGTGCTCAGGGGCACTTCTATCGATCCTTATTTCACACGTTCCAGCGCCGAGGGCTGGCACGGAGAATCAGATGCCGCAGGGGCAAAGCCTTAGCCCAAACCAAGCCCTGGAGAGCGGAGGATTCGCACACGCACAGAGGAGCGTCCTCACCTTTCACCGGGCGGTTTTGTCTGCAGGTGAGCGGCTGAATCCGGCCCTCCGTCCACGTAACTTGGGGCACCCCTCTGAACTCCAAAGTGCATCGGTCGCAAAGCAGGAATAACAGGCAGGGTTTCGGCTTGCGTAAGGCCAGCTAGTATCTCGCCCTGCGGGGGGAACGAAACCGCTCAGTTGATGCGGACCGACCAAACCCTTGCAGGGAGGTGAACCTGCTGTGTTCTGGTTTCCAGAAGCCCCCACTCCTCCCCGCTGGACTTGGGAAATAAGCGGCAGTTATGTGGGTCGTCCCCCCCCCTGCAAGATCTGATGGAATTTATGCTCTCATTCCTCCTGGATGGCTTAGGCAGAGCTGGTGGGAAGTTCCTGAGGTGCGCCTTTAGAACTCAGAAGGAATTCAGGAAGTTCACTGCGGTGTTTCTTCCGGGGAAGTTTTGCCCCACAAATACATAATTTATCTAGAAAACACGTCAGCATTCAGAAAGGGAAGATTCAAGGTAAATACATAATTTGCATGTATATATAAAGAATATTAGGCGCTGCGGTGGCTCAAGTGGTTAAGACGCTGAACTGCAGGCCAGAAGGTCGGTAGTTCAGCAGTTCGAGACCCGGGTGCCGCATGACGGAGTGAGCTCCCGTCTCTAGTTCCAGCTCGTGCCAACCTAGCAGTTGGAAAGCAAGAAATTGCAAGTAGATAAATAGGTACCACTTTGGTGGGAAGGTAGCAGTGTTCCGTGCGCCTTGGTGTTTAGTCATGCCGGCGACATGACCACGGAAACGTCTTCAGACAGCGCTGGCTCTTCGGCTTGGAAACGGAGATGAGCACCGCAACCCTAGAGTTGGATTCGACTGGCTTTTGAGCAAGGGAACCTTTACCTTTACTATAAAGAATATTAGAAGGAAGAACCATGGGGTTTTTTGCTTGTGATTATATTATTTGTGGGACAAAACTTCTGTTCAAATTCTGAGAGAGACTTTTTGCAGCGTTCACTGAAAAATATGGATAAATATTTTGGTATTTGGCAACCTTGTACTTGGAAATATCTGTTAAACTCCTTGAGGAAGACACTGAAACAGGAGGTTATCTGGACCCCTGCTGGAGGAAGACTGAGCACTTATTCAAAATAGACTTAAAGGAGACCTCCCTCAAAATAGACTTAAAGGAGTCCTCCCTGAAAATAGACTTAAAGGCAACCTCCCTCTTAAAACTTTTGTACAATTAAGGAGGACTGATATTAATAAATGGGCTGTGCAATATCTTTTGTGATATATTGAGACACGATACTTAGATGTTTTGATATATGATTCTTTCTGTGTATTAAGACTTATACGATAAATAATATATGGTGAATAAATTGTAAAAAATATAAAACAAAAATATATAAAAATTATTTGAGATATTTTATGATCGTCCGTAGCACGGTATTTGCTGATTTTTGGCATTTCCTACTTACCGTGGGTCCTATTTTGGTTTTGTCAACTAAAAGCCCGGCAGAAGAGCTCCGTCTCGCAGGCCCCGCGGAACTGTAAAAGGTCCCACGGGGCCCTGATCTCGTATGGGAGCTCATTCCACCAGGTAGGAGCCAGAACTGAGAAAGCCCTGGCCCTAGTCGAGGTGAGACGGACGTCCCAGGGGACAACTAGATGATGTTGGTTGGCAGATCATAAAGCTCTTTGGGGCCAGGCCTGTAGCCAGTATTTCTTGTTTTGTGGGGCACATTTTTTACCTTGCGGGGCAACCATTATGAGGGCGTGAAGGGCTTTCTAAAAATAATACGTTATACCCAGGGGTCATTTCCTGCAGGAGTGCACAGGAGCGGATCTCTGGCAGTAAAGAGCCCAGGGGGCGGGCACATGCAACAAGCCCCGCCCCCTGCTCCCAGCAGCCCCGGGCCACAAGGAGCAAGAAGCAGCCAGGTAAGTTGCAGAGCCCGCCCCGAAAAGCAATACAAAACAGTCCAGTGGCACCTTTAAGGCCAAGGTTTATTCAGGTACAAGCTCTCCCTCCTCTGTGAGGGCAGATCTGCGCGTCCCCCCCCCCCATAGCTAGCAATCCAAAACAGTCCAGGGGCACCTTTAAGACCAAGTTTTATTCATGTACAAGCTCTCCCTCCTCTGTGAGGGCAGATCTGCATGTCCCCCCCCCACAGCTAGTAATCCAAAACAGTCCAGTGGCACCTTTAAGACCCACGTTTTGTTCAGGTACAAGCTCTCCCTCCTCTGTGAGGACAGATCTGCACGTCCCCCCCACCAATAGTTAGCAATTCAAAACAGTCCAGTGGAGCCTGAGCGGTGGGTGTTGCCTTCTGACACACGTCCGGTGATGTCAGGGGGTGTGGCATATGCAAATAAGTTATGGTAATAAATTATGCTAATGAGCTCCTGCACCTCTTTTTCTACGAAATGACCCCTGACCACACCCAACACCCCCCCGCTTCCAATGATAGGCTTATTTACATTACACCACTTATCTATTGGTTTGTTCCAGGATCCTGGCGAGCTATTGTTCTAGGGTAGCAAGCTCAACCCGTTCCTCGTACAGCTTGAGGAATGGCTTAGACTCAATACATAACAGCGATTTATCCCCAGAGGACAGCGGTCCGCTCCCCTGGAGAAAATGGCTGTTTCGAAGGCTGGATTCTACGGCCTTGTACCTTGCTGAGGTCTCTCCCCATCTCCTTCCCGAGCGCCACCCCTCAGATCTCCAGGAACTACCCAACCTGGAGTTGGCAACCCTAGGAGAACGGCTGTCTCCGCACACACAGATGCACCCCTGTCCGCCAGCCAAGGCAGGGGGCAACGCCAAAGCCCCGTTCGACGTCCTCCAGATGTTCCTGAGCAACGGACAGAAGGTGCCTTGTTTGGCGAGCCAACGCGCTCGTGAAGCGGAGGGCCGAATGTGGACTGTAGGGCCAGGTGAGCCGTGTCCTAATAAACCCCTGGCCTGCATCTGGGGATGCTCAAAGGGGCTGCGAGCTGATTGGCCGGCGGTCCGGGCCCACAATGCAACGGGAGGGGCCCTGCAGTATAAAGAGCGGCTGTCTGAGGGCTGGGGGGCGGCACCGCTACCCCTCCCCGCTTGGATGGCGTCTTGCATCAAGGGGTGGGTGGAGGGCAGCCCCCACCCCTCCCTCTCCGACTGGCCTGGGTGGGAAAAAGGAGCCACTGTAACCTGCCCGCCGGAGATCCCAAAGGCCTCATAGCTGCAAAGAGTGAGCCAGTGTTTGGAGCGGAGAACTCCTGAAAGGACGCTGTGTCTGCAGGATGATTCAACAGTCGGGAAGTGTGTGGGGAGGGGGGAGAGACCAGAGGTGGAATGTGGGGGGGAGCAGAGCGAGAGGTGAGAAGGAAGAAGCCGTCCCACTGGTCGTGCTCTTGTAGTTTGGGCACTGGACGGCCCAGGTGAGTGGGGTCACCAGCCTCCAGGTGTGTGTGTGTGTGTGTGTGTGAGAGAGAGAGAGCTGCGGTGGCTCAAGTGGTTAAGACGCTGAACTGCAGGCTGTGGAAGGTCGGTAGTTCAGCAGTTCGAGACCCGGGTGCCGCGTGACGGAGTGAGCTCCCGTCTCTCGTTCCAGCTCCTGCCAACCCAGCAGTTCGAAAGCAAGAAATTGCAAGTAGATAAATGCGGTGGCTCAAGTGGTTAAGACGCTGAACTGCAGGCTGTGGAAGGTCGGTAGTTCAGCAGTTCGAGACCCGGGTGCCGCGTGACGGAGTGAGCTCCCGTCTCTCGTTCCAGCTCCTGCCAACCCAGCAGTTCGAAAGCAAGAAATTGCAAGTAGATAAATGCGGTGGCTCAAGTGGTTAAGACGCTGAACTGCAGGCTGTGGAAGGTCGGTAGTTCAGCAGTTCAAGACTCGGGTGCCGCATGATGGAGTGAGCCATGATGGAGTGAGCTCCCATCTCTAGTTCCAGCTCCTGCCAACCTAGCAGTTCGAAAGCAAGAAATTGCAAGTAGATAAATAGGTACCACTTCGGTGGGAAGGTGACAGCGTTCCGTGCGCCTTTGTGTTTAGTCATGCCGGCCACATGACCACGGAAGCGTCTTCGGACAGCGCTGGCTCTTCGGCTTTGAAACGGAGATGAGCAGAGGAGGGAGAGCTTGTACCTGAAGGTGGGCCGGGGGAGCTCTGCAACTTACCTGGCTGCTTCTTGCTCCTCGGGGCCCGACTGAGGGCTGCTGGGAGCAGGGGGTGGGGCTTGTTGGGTGTGCCCGCCCCCTGGGCTCCTTACTGCCAGAGCTCCGCTCCTGTGTGCTCCTGCAGGAAATGACCCCTGGTTTAAGCCATTCCTCAAGTTGTACGAGGAACAGGTTGAGCTTGATGCCCGAGAACAATAGCTCGCCAGGATCCTGGAACAAACCAATAGATAAGTGGTGTAATGTAAATAAGCCTTTCATTGGGAGCGGGTGTGTGTTGGGTGTGGTGTCTGCATGCTTTACAAGCAGGGCTCAGGCTCTACTAGCTGTCCTTGTAGTGTGCTGGAATCACCTAATAAACTGGAGCCGATCACTGCAACGCGTCGAGAACAACTGGAATAGCAGGAAATCTCCAGGTCCCACCTGGAGGCTGGCAACCCTAATTCTCACAAGCCAACTATGCCCTTGAATTAAAAAGCAAACAAACCTGGGCAGCAGGGAAAGGGAGTTGCTGGAGTCCATTGTCGCAGGCGAGGACTGCCAACACAATTGCTTTGAGTCCATTGTACTTAGAAGTCATTTTGGAATGAAACTGGTTTGGTCTTGAGCGTGCTCAGCACAGCTATGCCTCTGTGGGACGCTGAAGCGCCGGGGGGGGGGG
>NW_015159830.1:65606-72587 GCF_001447785.1 Gekko japonicus
CGGGCCACTGGGAACTGCTTTGTTGAGGGCCAGGCTGTTGGCAAAGGAAACTAGCCAGGAGCTCCTTTGGAAGCGGTCTTTTCCCGTATTTATTTCCTGGGTCCCTGCCACACGGGGGAAAAAAGTCGGGCAAAAGTGCGGCTTTTAAAAGCCGCACCAAAATAGGCACGCGGCGGCGGGATCATACAGATCCCGTGAGCCGCCGCGCAATTGCTCCCCGGCACGATCAGATGCCAGGGAGACCGGGGAGACAGCGACGGGAGGCTGCCGAACTGCGCATGTCTGAGCATACGCAGTTTGGCCAGGAGCCGGGGATGCGCAGGCAGAAGGACACGCCAGCGATCCCACAGCCGCGCTTGCCGCAGCTGTTCCAGTAAGACCACGTCTGGAGATGGTTTTTTGTTGATGCGGTTTTTCGGCTGGAAGGGCCGGATCGGGGACGGGTGCGCAACGTTTCCCAGTTGTTGCGGTGGGATCGCGCCCGTTTGCTGCGCCCCCGATCCGTCCCTCTCCCAGCCCAAAACCTTTCGTGTGACTGGGGCCTTCCTTTGATAAATGTATACTCTGCAAACTCTCCGCCTGGCAACTTCTGTTAAGGGCTACCAAAAGCTGGGATATTTGTAGGGATTGGGGGGGGGGCAGATTCTAAGGAGGGCAGGGTTTGGGGAGGGAACCCCAGCAGGTAGACCTGCCAATCTCCAGGTGGGGCCTGGAGATCTCCCGGTATTACAACTGGTCTCCAGCTGACAGAGATCAGTTCCCCTGGAGGGTTGGTTTGCTTAAGTGCGCAGACTCTAATCTGGGAGAACCGGGTTTGATTCCCCACTCCTCCACTCGCAGCTGCTGGATGACCTCGGGCCAGTCACAAGTTCTCTCGGAGCTATTCTCTCAAGGACTGTAATGTATTCAATCGCTGCCATTGAATGCATGATGTGTGTGAAACATCTAATTGACTTGCCATGTTGAGCTTCGTCCTGGGCTAGGATCCAAATCCATCCAATCGCATCGCTAGCCCAGGAAGCGCCTAGCCAATCACTTTACAGCAAGCGCCCTGAGCGGGAACGTCCGTGATTGGTCCTTATATGAACAACCGTATTGGTTGGTATTTGTACAGTGGGTGTGGCTACATTAGGCGGGAGAGTTTAAAAGCAGGACAACTGCAGTGTAAAAGCTGAACTGTTCTGTTCTGGCTATTCATGTTGATCCGTGTTGGAGTTGTGTTCGAGTTGAAGAATAAAGCTGTGTTCTTGCTAAATCACTCTCCGACTGCTTTGTTAAAGCCAGCGACTTAACAAGGACACTTCTGGAGACAGCTCTCTCAGCCCCACCTACCTCCCAGGGTGTCTGTTGTGGGTGGGGGGAAGGGAAAGGAGTTTGTAAGGAGTTTGTAAGTCGCTCTGAGTCTCCGAGTGAAGGGCGGGATATAACTCCAATCTCTCTCTCTCTCATATCCAGTGAGGCCCTTTCTTCCCCCAAACCCGCCTTCCTAGGGGTGCCAGGTCCCACCTTGACTGCAGTGGGGGACTTTGGGGGGCTGTCAGCAAGCTGCCATAGAGTGGTGTGTTACATTGTAACCGTTGGATTGTGCACTGTCCTTCCCCCCCATGCCTTCCTGTGTAGGTGTTTACTTTCTTTGGCTTGCGACTTCTGCGGAACTGCTCAAGGTCATGCAGCTGGAGGTAGGATGGAGTTATGGCGTTGCTTTGCTTGTTATGTGTCCAAAGCCTGAGAACTGGACTTGTGTTTATGTTGTAGAACCGTTGTGTTCCCAAGGAATTGGGCACTCGTTTCATCTACATTCCCGCCAGCGGGAATTGGGCTCATTGGTCCTAACCTGGTTCAAGTTCCTTTATTATGTTCCCCTTTGAGGTCTGTAGTTATTCCTAACAATGCTTGTGTTCCTGATCTAACCATCGCTTATTAATAAATTTGACTTTGTTCTGCAAACGTGGATTTATTTGAATGCGTGGGGAATCGGACAGGGGCATTCCAGGAGTGGGTGGCTATGAGACTACCCAGAAGTTACCTCATTGCGCCAGGGATGTCGCACGGGGGACACTCTTCTGCCTCAAAACCATAGAGTTTGCCCAAAGGCCGGAATGTCCCCGAGGACGCTGCACGGCAACGTTCCTGTTTGGGGGTGGGGCTTCCCCCACCGGCCAACTGGCTGGTGGCAGGCCGAAGCCCTAAAAATTGGGGGAACGACAACCCTGCGCCTTCCCCAGGCTCTGCTTCCGAAATCTCCAGGTATTTCCCAACCCAGAGCTGGGCAACCCTATCAGTGAGGTATAACATCCTAGAGTCGACCCTCCAAAGCAGCCGTTTTCTCCAGTGGAACCGATTCCTGCTTAGCCTCCGGCTGACACCGTTTTGTCTGAGCTCAGGAAGGGATGGCTCCAGGGCAAACTGATTTCTGCAGCAGCCAAATCGCTCGCTCACAACTTGAATGCCAGTAGCTTTTTGCCCACAAGACTCCACAGCTTAGAGCAGGGGTGTTAAACATGCGGCCCGGGGGCTTCTATCAGGCCCGTAGTGGAACTGGACTGTCTTCTGCTTCTTCTTTCAGTTCTGCTGCTGCTGCGTCATCGTAGGTTTGCAGTTTACAGAGACACACCTGAACAGCATACTTGAGATTGCAACAGCACAGACATTTTGATGCAATAACGCAAAGCGAGAGGTGTCAGTTATCAGACACTGTTAAATAAACAAAGGCCCCAGTCACACGGGTCAGATAACGCGGGGGGGGGGGGGAGGCGTGGCTGTTCGCCCCAGAGCAAAATAAAGCGCGGTAGCCCGATCACACAGTCCCCCGAGTCTCCGTGCTTCGGCTGTTAGCTGGCGATCACACGGCGATGCTGCAGCGTGCCAAAGAAGTGGTGTGGCGCAATCACACAAGCACTTCGCGTTTGTGTGCATGCGCAGTTCCGTGGAGCAGCACTGCTTTTAGTTTCGTGTTTGTGCGCATGCGCTTATTTATTTATAAATACTCTTTGTTTTCCCCTCAAATGGCGTGGCCCCGCCCCCAGCATGCGGCGTCACTTCCGGGTGACGCGCACACGGGGGTGGGGTTTCCCCCGGGCCCGATTTTCGTCCCGTCAAAGCGGGGGATTCCCCACCCCCGGCGTCTTTTGGGAACCCTAGGATGGGCGCCGGATGCCATGGGATACTAGTGCTCCCGCAATCAGACACCCGCCTGTGCCACGCATTTTTCGGATACTAGTGCATTTTCCTTGGTACTTTTTAACTCCGCATCTTAGGCGGGACACCACGGGTTGGCCACAAGTGCACTACGCTTCCCAGATGTTGCGGTGTGATCATACCCCCAAAATCCACCCAACATCTGTGCCTTTCTCGCGGTAGATTCTCCGTGTGACCGGGGCCAAAATATTGCAAGAGTGCTAATGTTTTAAGCATAATTTTAAATTAAAAAAAACCCTTTGTGTTTTTGTCCTTTATAAAGTTTCTATCTCCGCTCCCTGGCATTACATTTTATGACACACGTGGCCCGGCCCAACAAGGTCTCATTTATGTCAGATATGGCCCTCATAACAAATGAGTCCGACACCCCTGGCTTAGAAGGAGAATTGGTTGCGATTCCAAGAGATCTCTGGGCCCCTTCAGAATTCAAACCCCGGAAGCCGCCCTCGTCCAGAAAGGCACATTTTGCAACCTCTGTGGCGGGAGAGTGGAAACTTAAGGTCTCAATTTATTGCCTGATTGCATTTCCCAGGCATATCAAGAGGAAGGTATACACACCTTCTTGCACTGGGGAGATGTATTTTCTGCAAGCCATTTCCTCGTGGCTTGGCACAGGGATTTCAGAGAGAGCCAACTGGTCCTCCCTCCCTCTCGAAAAGGGATTAATCTGAGCAATTATTGTAATGGGCACAGGGAAAGACTCAGGTAGGCCCTGCAAGGGAGAGTTCCACGTGCGTAAGCATTTGGGCGGCTGTGGGTGTATTTGCCAAAGGCTGGGAGCTGATCTGAGTTCCTGGAGAACCTCCTGCTTTCCTTGATGCAGAGATAAAGAATCCTTCCCACCCCGTGGCCTCTTCCCCTTCTCTCCGAGCACAGCACAGGAAGTGTGCTGAAAGCAGGATATTTTGGGGTCCTGTTGGGCAGCTAAGCCACGGCGGCTCAGGGGTTAAGACACTGAGCTGCAGAGCGGAAGGCCTGTAGTTCGGCAGTTCGAGACCCGAGTGCCGCGTGACGGAGTGAGCTCCCGTCTCTGGCCCCAGCTCCTGCCAACCCAGCAGTTCGAAAGCAAGACATTGCAACGGGATACTTAGGTACCGCTTCGGTGGGAAGGTCACAGCGTTTAGTCATGCCGGCCACATGACCACAGAAACGTCTTCGGACAGCGCTGGCTCTTCGGCTTGGAAACGGAGATGAGCACCGCAGCCCTAGAGTCGGATTCGACCGGCTTTCGAGCAAGGGAAACCTTTACCTTTACCTAGGGCCACTAAGCCCTCACCTGGATAGAGCTACTAAGCCCTGACCGGGCTAGCCCGATCTCGGAAGCTAAGTCTTGCTACGTGGAGGCAGGCAATGGCAAGCCACCTCTGTGTGTCTTTTGCCCTGATTTGCATGGCCCAGGTGAGTGTGTTCTCAACAGATCTGCAGGGGTCATTTCGTAGGAAAAGAGGTGCAGGAGCTCATTAGCATAACTCATTAGCATAACCTATTTGCATACGCCACACCCCCTGACATCACCGGAAGGGTGTCAGAAGGCAACACCCACCGCTCAGGCTCCACTGGACTGTTTTGGGTTGCTAGCTATTGGGGGGGGGGAACGTGCAGTTCTGTCCTCACAGAGGAGGGAGAGCTTCTGCCTGAATAAAACTTGGTCTTAAAGGTGCCACTGGACTGTTTTGGACCGGGGGGCAAGGGGGGCTCTGCAACTTACCTGGCTGCTTCTTGCTCTGACTGAGAGCTGCTGGGAGCAGAGGGTGGGGCTTGTTGGATGAGCCCACCCCCTGGGCTCTTTACTGCCGGAGCTCCGCTCCTGTGCACTCCCACAGGAAATGACCCCTGGATCTTGGAAGCTAAGTGGGGTCGGCCCCGGTTAGTACTTGGATGGGAGACCGCCAAGGAAGCCCAGGGTTTGGGTGCAGAAGAAGAAGAAGAGATTGGATTTATACCCTGCCCTTCACTACCCAAGGGAGTCACAGAGTGGCTTACAAAGTCCTTTCCCTTCCCCTTCCCTCCCCACAACAGACACCCTGTGAGGTAGGCGGGGCTGAGAGAACTCTTGACAGAAACTGCTCTTTTTCAAGGGCAGCTCTGAGAGAACTTGTGACTGATGCGAGGTCACCCAGCAGGTGCAAGTGGAGGAGTGGGGAATCAAACCCAGTTCTCCCAGATTAGAGTCCGCGCACTTAGCCACTACACCAAACTGGCTCTGGGAGGGCGGTGAAGAGGATTTTTCTAAGCCAGCAAGGAAGGCCGGACTGGGTGCAGCTCTTAAACCCATTTATTTATTTATTTAATCAGATTTCTACCCCACCCTTCCAGCCAAAACCGGCTCAGGGCGGCTTACATAAAACAATGCATAAATTACAATCAAAACGATTAAAGCACTTAAAACAATACTACAAGCAATGAAAGACATAAAGTGCTGGTGTTATTGTCCTCGGTGGTGGTTCTTGTTGCTTCGGTGATGGCGGCCGTACTTAGTTCTCTCTCCAGGCGATCAGCTCTCAGATCTCCTTCAGATATCACAGCAGCGATTGGCACTGGCTCCGTTGTTAAAATTCCAGGGACATGGGGCTCTCTCTTCTATGGCTGTTAACTATTGACAGGGGTAATTTCCTGCAGGAGCGCACAGGAGCGGAGCTCCGGTAGTAAAGAGCCCAGGGGGCGGGCACATTCAACAAGCCCCACCCCCTGCTCCCAGCAGCCCTCAGTCAGAGCAAAGAGCAACCAGGTAAGTTGCAGGAGCTCCCCCGCCCCCCCGGTCCAAATCTTTATTCAGGTACAAGCTCTCCCTCCTCTGTGACGGAAGATCTGCACTCCCCCCCCCAATAGCTAGCAATCCAAAACAGTCCAGTGGAGCCTCAGTAGTGGGTGTTGCCTTCTGATGTCAGGGGTGTGTGACATATGCAAATAAGTCATGCTAATGAGTTATGCTAATGAGCTCCTGCACCTTTTTTTCTACGAAATGACCCCTGACTATTGATGATATTTAGCGGTGGTGGCGGCTCCAAAGGCTTGGTGGAAGAGCTCTGTTTTACAGACCCTGCAGAACTGTAAGAGGTCCCGCAGGGCCCTGATCTCCACTGGGAGCTCATTCCACCAGGGCGGAGCTGCCACCGAGAAAGCCCTGGCTGTGGCTGTCACCAGTCTGGCTTCCTTGGAGCTTGGGAGAGGCAGCCAGTTCTGGGCCCCTGAACGCAGTGCTCTCTGGGGGAACATATGGGGAAAGGCGGTTGGGGCACTTTTACCCCTAAAGCGACCTCCTGGCATTGCTTTTTGTTAGTGTGTTCAATTGAAGAAGAAGAAGAGAAGAAGAGATTGGATTTATACCCCGCCCTTCACTTGGAGTCTCAGAGCGGCTTACAAACTCCTTTCCCTTCCCCTCCCCACAACAGACACCCTGTGAGGGAGGTGGGGCTGAGGGAGCTCTGGCAGAAACTGACCTTGAGAGAACAGCTCTGACAGAACTATGGCTTGCCCAAGGTCATCCAGTAGCTGCAAGTGGAGGAGTGGGGAATCAAACCCGGCTCTCCCAGATTAGAGTTCATGCACTTAACCACGACGCCAAACTCGCTCTTACTACACCAAACTGGGAATCAAACCTGGTTCTCCAAGATTAGAGTCCGCGCACTTAACCACTACCCCAAACTGGCTCTTACTACACCAAACTGGGAATCAAACCCGGCTTTCCCAGATTAGAGTCCGCGCACTTAACCACTACGCCAAACTGGCTCTTACTACACCAAACTGGGAATCAAACCTGGTTCTCCCAGATTAGAGTCCGTG
>NW_015159830.1:72695-82376 GCF_001447785.1 Gekko japonicus
TCAAACTCGCTCTTAATACACCAAACTGGTAATCAAACCTGGTTCTCCAAGATTAGAGTCCGCGCACTTAACCACTACCCCAAACTGGCTCTTACTACACCAAACTGGGAATCAAACCCGGCTTTCCCAGATTAGAGTCCGCGCACTTAACCACTACGCCAAACTGGCTCTTACTACACTAAACTGGGAATCAAACCTGGCTTTCCCAGATTAGAGTCCGCGCACTTAACCACTACGCCAAACTGGCTCTTACTACACCAAACTGGGAATCAAACCTGGTTCTCCCAGATTAGAGTCCGTGCACTTAACCACTACGCCAAACTGGCTCTTACTACACCAAACTGGGAATCAAACCCGGTTCTCCCAGATTAGAGTCCACGCACTTAACCACTACGCCAAACTGGCTCTTACTACACCAAACTGGGAATCAAACCAGGTTCTCCCAGATTAGAGTCCGTGCACTTAACCACTACGCCAAACTGGCTCTTACTACACCAAACTGGGAATCAAACCCGGTTCTCCCAGATTAGAGTCCACGCACTTAACCACTACGCCAAACTGGCTCTTACTACACCAAACTGGGAATCAAACCCGGTTCTCCCAGATTAGAGTCCGTGCACTTAACCACTACGCCAAACTGGCTCTTACTACACCAAACTGGGAATCAAACCCGGTTCTCCCAGATTAGAGTCCACGCACTTAACCACTACCCCAAACTGGCAATTGGGTTCCCTTAGGCCCTGCCCACCTTTCCCCCCATATTCTCACATCTATTTCTCACCGAGATGCTACTAAAAGCCGAAGGCCGGCCGATCTACTGCCTACGGTAAGCAGAATGCTCCAGGAATAAAAGGGTATCTTGGGGAAAAATCAGTTGACTCTCCCATCGTACCGTTGTGGAAAAGATGAGCCCAGGAGACAGTCGACTGTGCGGGAAGACATGGGCGGAATGGAGACCAGATAAGCGGTCTGGCAGCGAGGAGGAACGCCTTTCATCGCCAGCAAAGAACGGCTGTTTCCTGCAATTCAGAATGCCGGCGCTGAAAGCCAGCAAAACACACCGGCCTCCTCAATGCAGTGGCTTGTTCTCTAGAAGCTCTTGGACTCTGCCAAGGTCAGCGGCCTGCCAGGGCCCAGATAAAGTCTTGTTTCCCCAGGCCGAGCCCGGGCATGTGCCTGGCACATCCTTCAGCGGGGCCGCTGGCATGGCTGAGCGCCACCCGGGCTCTCGTGCCGGCCTTGCTTATCTTAGGAGCAACGGGCTTGGAGGAAGCAGGTTACAGCCGAGGACAGAACAGTGTGGGGAGGGGGAAACGGGGGGGTGCGGCGGGATCCATTTCAGCACAGTCCCGCCGGGGGCTCATTCCAGAACGTGTATCTTTTGCTCTTTTGGATGGAAAAGTCGTCCCTCCTCCGCTTAATCTCACAACTGCACAAGGCTCCTTTTGAATTTTTTTTTTTAAAGCGGAGGAGGCAGCGATGCCAGAGGACGTGGCGATAGCCGAAGGCACAGAGGGCTTGAGAAGAGGATGAAGCAGGTTCATGGAGGAGAGGTCTATCAGTGTCTACTAGCCGTGGCGAATAAATGGAACCTCCACATTCCAAAACAGTCAACCTCTGTATCCCAGTGCCAGGAGGATACATCAAGGGAAGGCCCAAGCCTCTCTGCCCTGTTGTTGGCCCTCCAGAGGAACTGGTTGGCCACTGAGTGAGATGGGATGCTGGACTAGACGGACCCCTGGTCTGATCTAGCAGGGCTCTTCTGATGTTCTTACGGAGGCCTCAGCCTCTCTGCCCTGTTGTTGGCCCTCCAGAGGAACTGGTTGGCCACTATGTGAGACAGGATGCTGGACTAGATGGACCCCTGGTCTGATCCAGCAGGGCTCTTCTGATGTTCTTACGGAGGCCTCGGCCTCTCTGCCCTGTTGTTGGCCCTCCAGAGGAACTGGTTGGCTGCCATGTGAGGCAGGATGCTGGACTAGATGGACTACTGGTCTGATCCAGCAGGGCTCTTCTGATGTCCTTATGAAGGCCTCGGCGCTCTACACAGTTTGGTGTAGTGGTTAAGTGTGCAGACTCTAATCTGGGAGAACCGGGTTTGATTCCCCACTCCTCCACTTGCAGCTGCTGGATGGCCTTGGGCAAACCATAGTTCTGGCACAGCTGTCCTTGAAAAAGAGCAGTTTCTGTCAGAGCTCTCTCAGCCCCACCTGCCTCACAGGGGTGTCTGTTGTGGGGAGGGGAAGGGAAAGGAGTTTGTAAGTCGCTCTGAGACTCCTTTGGGTAGTGAAGGGCGGGGTATATCTCCAATCTCTTCTTCTCTTCTTCTAACCACTACACCAGATTGGCTTGGAAGAGCCCTTCTTCTCTACAGCGCCCAGCAAACTCTCTCCGCTTATGCAAAAAAAACCCTGCGGAGACCATGGCTCCAACAGGGCGGAGAAATCTTCAGCGTTCAGTATTGTCTCAAATGCAAACGTTTCAAGCCAACTTACACATTCAGCCATCGGCCCCAACTGCCCAGAGTGACTGAGGAAGTGGGTGGTGTTCCCTTTTTCATAATATTCAGGATTCCTGTCATGCTGTCGTGCACTTCACCCTCATAGGGGATGTCTGCGGTCAGCACAACAGTCCTGCGAGGTGGGACGGTGCTCGCATTCTCCAAATGCAGCCCACAAACTGAGCGATGGCCACCCAGCTCCCTGTCAGCAGCGTGCAGCCGCCTTTGAATCTTTAGTCGGGAGGAAGCGTCTCGGGTTCCAGGCGGATGATCCACCCCACATTGGGGGGATCTTTATTTCTCATTCCTGGGCGCTGAAAATTAGATCAAAGAAGGACCTGTGCTTTGTCTCTCTCTCTCCACTTTACTTGCGTGGCCCAACTGAGCGAACAGGCCGAGGCGACATATTTGTGTTCTCCCATGCTGAGCACTGCATGGCTATGTGCCAGATAGGCCTGCTTGGAAATGCCTTATGGGGGAGAAACAGCCCAAGTCCTTGTGGTGCCTGGAGCAGAAATCCCAGTAAGGATCCTAGTCCCGTTGGCAAGAATTAAATAATACAAGCACGGACGGCTTCAAAAGGGAATTAGATAAGCATATGGAGCAGAGGTCCATCAGGGGCTATTAGCCACAAGGTATAGATAGGGGCTCTGGGGCAAGGGATGCTCTGTCATCTTGGTGCTTGGGGGGGGGCAACCGTGGGAGGGCTTCTGGTGCCCTGGCCCCACTGGTGGACCTCCTGATGGCACCTGGTATTTCTGGCCACTGTGTGACACAGAGTGTTGGACTGGATGGGCCTTTGGCCTGATCCCACATTGGCGTCTCTTATGTTCTTATAGGAACTCTCGGTCTGGGGCAAGGGATGCTCTGTCATCTTGGTGCTTGGGGGGGGGCAACCGTGGGAGGGCTTCTGGTGCCCTGGCCCCACTGGTGGACCTCCTGATGGCACCTGGTATTTCTGGCCACTGTGTGACACAGAGTGTTGGACTGGATGGGCCTTTGGCCTGATCCCACATTGGCGTCTCTTATGTTCTTATAGGAACTCTCGGTCTGGGGCAAGGGATGCTCTGTCATCTTGGTGCTTGGGGGGGGGCAACCGTGGGAGGGCTTCTGGTGCCCTGGCCCCACTGGTGGACCTCCTGATGGCACCTGGTATTTCTGGCCACTGTGTGACACAGAGTGTTGGACTGGATGGGCCTTTGGCCTGATCCCACATTGGCGTCTCTTATGTTCTTATAGGAACTCTCGGTCTGGGGCAAGGGATGCTCTGTCATCTTGGTGCTTGGGGGGGGGCAACCGTGGGAGGGCTTCTGGTGCCCTGGCCCCACTGGTGGACCTCCTGATGGCACCTGGTATTTCTGGCCACTGTGTGACACAGAGTGTTGGACTGGATGGGCCTTTGGCCTGATCCCACATTGGCGTCTCTTATGTTCTTATAGGAACTCTCGGTCTGGGGCAAGGGATGCTCTGTCATCTTGGTGCTTGGGGGGGGGCAACCGTGGGAGGGCTTCTGGTGCCCTGGCCCCACTGGTGGACCTCCTGATGGCACCTGGTATTTCTGGCCACTGTGTGACACAGAGTGTTGGACTGGATGGGCCTTTGGCCTGATCCCACATTGGCGTCTCTTATGTTCTTATAGGAACTCTCGGTCTGGGGCAAGGGATGCTCTGTCATCTTGGTGCTTGGGGGGGGGCAACCGTGGGAGGGCTTCTGGTGCCCTGGCCCCACTGGTGGACCTCCTGATGGCACCTGGTATTTCTGGCCACTGTGTGACACAGAGTGTTGGACTGGATGGGCCTTTGGCCTGATCCCACATTGGCGTCTCTTATGTTCTTATAGGAACTCTCGGTCTGGGGCAAGGGATGCTCTGTCATCTTGGTGCTTGGGGGGGGGCAACCGTGGGAGGGCTTCTGGTGCCCTGGCCCCACTGGTGGACCTCCTGATGGCACCTGGTATTTCTGGCCACTGTGTGACACAGAGTGTTGGACTGGATGGGCCTTTGGCCTGATCCCACATTGGCGTCTCTTATGTTCTTATCTCTGAGCGGGGGTGTGTGTGTGTGTCACTCAGTGGCATGCCCCCCCCCCCGCTGCGGAGGAAGAGGGAGAGCCCTTTCAGGGGCTTCCTGGCTTTCCCCTGCAAGGAGGAAACGGGGGTCTGCAGGCCACTCGTGGGAAAGCGCTGGAGTGGTCAGAGGGGTTTCTAAAAACAGGAAGAAAACTACAAAGGGCAAGAGTGTGTGTTCTTTTTTGCTGGGGGTCCTCCAGAGACAGCTGCAGCTCCCCCCCCCTCCCAAAAGAACACCGCTTCCGCCTCCCACGAGATGCTCCGGGGCCGATTCTCATCCCTCTTCCTCCGACGCTTCCTGGCCTGGCTGGCGGTCTCCCCCACCTGCCCCCCACGCTCGCTGCCTTCCGCTCTCCAACCCCCCCCTTGCAACCATCACACACACACACACACCCACGAGCCAAAGTTAGTCAAGTCACAGCACGGCGGCTGCCGACCCACTGCCTCACCTCTGCCACTCAAAACGCCAAATTTCGGGATGCCTCTTTGACAGGCACTTTCTCATCTCAGGGGCTGCAGTGGCTCGAGTGGTTAAGACGCTGAGCTGCAGGCCGGAAGGTCGGTAGTTTGGCAGTTCGAGACCCGAGTGCCAAGTGGCGGAGTGAGCTCCCGTCTCTGGTCCCAGCACCTGCCAACCTAGCAGTTCGAAAGCAAGATACTGCAAGTCGATAAATAGGTACTGCTTCGGTGGGAAGGTCACAGCGTTCCGTGCGCCTTGGTGTTTAGTCATGCTGGCCACATGACCACGGAAATGTCTTCGGACAGCGCTGGCTCTTCGGACTGGAAACGGAGATGAGCACCGCAACCCTAGAGTCAGATTCGACTGGCTTTCGAGCAAGGGAAACCTTTACCTTTACTTTCTCATCTGGTTCCTTGGCTTGGGCTCAAGATGTCCGGCCTTCATCACTGTGCCTTTGCTACAGCTAAAACACCTGTATCACAACACTGGAGATATTAATGCCCACCTCCTGTCAATCCACGGATCAGGACCTTGCAACTTTATCAATATTTGAATGCATGACTTATGGGCAGCTACCGAATATGGATGGCTTCTTAGCAATTTGGAATCATTTATTTATTTTATATAATTAATAATTGATTAATTATAATTAATTATTTGCAATTAGCAATATCTTTCAGCTATGCTCCTGCAGAGTGCAGGGGGTTGGACTAGATGACCTACAAGGTCACTTCCAACTCGAACATTCTATTATTCTATTCGGTCTCAGCATCATGACTGCTTTGCCTCAGATGGGACCATTTCAAGGCCGCCGACACATTCAGCCATCAGTCCTCAAGTGTTGTACTCGCATGTGTGAACCAGTCTCAAGTTTTGCCGCCTCGGGTCTCAACCAGGGTTCCCTCTAAGCTGAGTCAGTGTGAGCTAGCTCACGTTTTTAGCCTCTGGCTCACACATTTTTTGTCTTCGCTCAGGAAGGAGGGCTCCAGAGCAAACTGATTGATGCGGCAGCCAAATCGCCCGCTCGCAACTTTAATGCCAGTCGCTCACAAAAGAGAATTTTTGCTCACAAGACTCCACAGCTTAGAGGGCACATTGATCTCGACCTGCATTCCATGCATAGCTTGCTTCCTCTGGCGTCCAACGAAAACCCGGGCTGCCCCCAAAGTGCTCCAACTTACCACCTGCACTGTACTTTCATTTAATTAGGGGCCCACGGGGCCCTAGTGTTTCTTCTGGGCCCCCTCTCCTGGGCTGCCCCCAAAGTGCTCCAACTTACCACCTGCACTGTACTTTCATTTAATTAGCTGGCTGCCCCCCCGAGGCCCCCTCCCCCCAAATTCTTCAGCCCCAGTCCCTTTCTGCTCCAACAAGCAGTGACTTTCCAGGGTCTCGGACACGGAAAGGTTCTTCCCAGCTCTGCAACCCAAGAGACCCTGAAGTTGAGGCCAGGCACCGAACTGGGGACTTTCTGACCTTTTTTGGGTGTGTTTTTTTAAACATGTGCATGTGTGTGCACCTGGAAGTCGTGGCGACCGCTGGCGACTGACCCCTACTGGGGGCCTGGAGGATATTCAGAGAGGTGGCTGAATAAAGCCTGCCCCCGCCTCCCACCTCTGGTATTCCAAGGAGGTCTCCCATCCGAGTACTTGCCAAGAGTCGACCCTGCTTAGCTTCCGAGATCTGATGAGATCGGGCCTCTCTGGGCTATCCAGGTCGGGGCGAGCCGGGGGATTTCCACGAGCCAACACCAGCATGTTCAAGCCCCTTGTGGCTGCTGTGGTCTCTCCGCGTCGAAGAAGTTCAGAACCCCCCGGCCTACTGAGGGAGTCTGAAGTCCAGCTTCTTAAGCCTGGAAAACTCAACTGTCTAATTCAGAAAACCACACTCACACAGAGAATCAGGCAGACCATGTCTCCCAGTGCTCAATTTATTCTAGAAGCAGAAATTCTGAATTGGGGTTGGGGGAGAGAAACAGGGTGAGTGCTAGGCCTGCCCCGACGACGCCCACCCCGGCTGACCATATACACAGAGAAGAGCTCTTCTGCATCGTCGTCCACATATGCTCTACGCCCAAACAACCAAAATCCAGCTTCGAACTCAGGGTGCGGATCTGCTTCACCAACTGCGGCGCTTGGTCCGGCTCAGGAAGCCTTCCACCAAAGTAAAAGGCTAAAGAGCTCCTTGTCTCGGAGGTCAGCAGAACGGAACCACAATCAACCCCTAACGGGACACGTGAGTATTTGCGTCTGTGACCACCTACATGCTCTCTAGGATGGCTCAATTGAACTGAGGGAGGCTGGTGAACGGGCAGCTGCTCCGAAACCCGTTCCTGCTTTTAGAGCGGAGGAGTTGGCCGTTCTAATTAAAACCTGGGGGGAGCAGAGGAGAGGCTATCCGAGGGAGGCTGGTGAACGGGCAGCCACTCCGAAACCCATTCTTGCTTTTAGAACTGAGGAGTCTGAAGCCGTTCTAATTCAAACCTGGGGGGAGCAGAGGAGAGGCTATCCTGTCTTCCACACTTCGGCTCATTGTGGCAGCTGGTCATGTGGGATTCTCCCGTTGATGGCTAGATTCGCGTCCAGGGGCACCTTAGGGACCAGCGAAAATTTCGGGGAATGAATTTTCAAGAGCCAAAGCTCCCTTCGTCAGATAGAAGCGGGAACGGAGATCTCCGAGTCCTCCTATCCCAGTCAGAAGGTGGGAGGGGTGTCGCAAAGAAGGAATTCAGGATGCAGAGGGGGAAAGGCTCAGGGGCAAAACATTAGCATCTGTAGTTACACAAGTATCCAACGTCCCTATTCAGCCCTGGCGTCCCTGGCCCCATGGACGACCGTCTCGCCACGACTAGGGCTAGGGCTTTTTCGGCCATGGCCCCTACCTGGTGGAATGAGCTCCCATAGGAGATCAGGGCCCTGTTGGACCTTTTACAGTTCCGCAGGGCCTGCAAGACGGAGCTCTTCCGCCGGGCTTTTCGTTGAGGTGGCGGGCATTCCCCCCTGGATTGGGCCTTCCCCTCAGCGGGTCAGATTTGTGTTATCATCTAGGAACCCGAAGTCGAATTAGACCTCAATTGTTGAGGCTTTGATCAGGAGTACAGGAATGCGATTGTGTTTTACCTGATGTTTTAAAATTGTTTTACATTGTTTGTATATTGTATTGATGGAACCCGCCCCTGAGCCTGCTATACGGGGAGGGCGGGATACAAATCTAATAAAATAAAATAAATTTTAAAAATAATTCAGAAATTCGGAACAACACCCATGCACTCAGGACCGAATAGAGACAAAGGAGTCTTGTTTCACTACAGATGCTATATTTTCTGCCCCCTCCAATCAAGCTGATTGCATTCTGCATTGTACCTTTACATCCTGATTTCCTTTCTCTGCAACCCCCCTCCCACCTTCTGACTGGAAGGACGCAGAGATCTCCATTCTGGCTTGTATCTGGCAAAGGGCGCTCTGGCTGTCGAAAGCTCGTCCCCTGAAAATCTTGTGGCGCTGCTGGATTTGACTCGTTCTCTTCCGCTGCAGAGCAGACCAGCTACCCTCCGAAATTATCCCTCTGACCTGGTGCGCTATCAGTAGGAAAGACGGCAGGGAATGCCCAGAAGGCCTGGCAGCTTCTACGGGCAGCACAAGGGCGAGGAGAGGGGAGAAACCGGAGGCGTGGGGAGAATACACGCGTCTGATGTTTCCTGCAGAGGCCTACAAAGAACAAGGAGGTAACCGGCAGACTACTGAAATCCTGCCCCGGCGAGGCGTTTGCCGACTTTCGCGCGTGTTTTCCAGTGCGGGGAAAGGACGCTTCCCGATCTGGGCATCCGTGCACGGAAGCTGTGTGCCTCGGGGCTGAGTTGGCATGGCGGAGAGGATCCGTGCGCTGGGATGAGGCCCAGCTCCAAAGGGCATCCCATCAGATAGTCCCCGTGTCTTGGCGGAGAGGGTGTTCCTTGTCCCAGCGCTGATAACCTCCCGCTTGGCTCCGCGGGCTGCCAGCGATGCGAGCGCTCCGGTTACAGGAAGGCGGGCAGCGAGTGTCTTCAGCGCTCCGGACAGGTGATTCCTCAGGAAAGGATCTGTCCTCACTTCCTGGAAGACTGGCTGCCTGCCGGAGGGAGGGGGGGGGGAGAGAGAGAGAGAGAATGAGAATATCAGCTAAAGTGGAACAGGAGTGCCGGTTTCTGCCCGGAGGCTCACACTCACTCAACCTCCTTGTAAACACTGGACTGAAACAGTAGCAAGAGAAGAGGCTGAAGTCACACGGAGTGCCCGCCCCAAACAGGCCTGGAGACGTTGGGGTCTAAGAACCAGCGCCCATGCCCGCAGGCACGTGAAAAGCTTTTGGTTGTCTACCAACCAATAGGTGATGCCCGCCCTGCCCGGGATGGCCCAGGCTAGGCAAAGCTCATCATTCATTCATTCATTCATTCATTCATTCATTCATTCATTCATTCATTCATTCATTCATTCATTCATTCATTCATTCATTCATTCATTCATTCATTCATTCATTCATTCATTCATTCATTCATTCATTCATTCATTCATTCATTCATTCATTCATTCATTCATTCATTCATTCATTCATTCATTCATTCATTCATTCATTCATTCGTAGACCTTTATTGGCATATCATCAGTCATAAGGTATA
>NW_015159830.1:82612-87412 GCF_001447785.1 Gekko japonicus
TATAAATCTAAATAAATAAATAAATAAATAAATAAATAAATGTCACCCCTCAGTCATCGTTTCTCCAAGCTAAAGAGCCCTATGCGCCTTAACCTTTCCTCATAGGGAAAGTGTTCCAACCCTTTTATCATTCGAGTTGCCCTTTTCTGCACTTTTTCCAGTGCTATAATATCCTTTTTAAGGTGTGGTGACCAGAATTGCACACAGTATTCCAAATGAGGTCGCACCATTGATTTATATAGGGGCATTATGATATTGGCTGATCTGTTTTCAATACCCTTCCTAATAATCCCTAGCCTAGCATTGGCGGAGTATATAAAACATTATATCGTAAAATTAAAATCTAAGATTCCATACAAATTTAGTACGATCAGAACAGTACTATCTAAAATTTTCCTACCTTAAGAACTTCGGTAAGAAACTTGGCGACATCATTAGTGATCTCAGGGATCGAATCATTCAAGAGAAGTTGACATTTTGACTTGTTACTCAAATAACGTTTAGGAAGGAGCCAAGTTAGAAGGGATTTCCTGCGAGGTGGCTCATACAGGGGGCATTCGACAATTATATGCTCAATCGTGTCCAGGGAGTTGAGATCACAGGGGCACAGCCGTTCTCTTCTTGGGATTTGATATCTGCCATAGAGTATTCTAAAGGGAAATGCGTCAACCCTGGCCAGAAGAAAAGCTCTGCCATGGAGAGGGATGTCGAGATTGTAAAAATACTGGGGCATCTTGCCTGAATGGTTAGAGAGGCCGAGCATGGCAGGTGAACAGATATGAGGTTGGGTAGGGTGTAACTTCTGCAGATCAATATCTAAGAGTCGTCGTTTGATTAGTTTAACAATATGAGGCTCATTGGTTAGGATTAGGTCTTCAAGAGGAACACCAAGCTGACAATTTGTGAGCTGCTGTCAGCTAGCTGCCATTGTATCTGGTGTTACCTGCTTGACACTTCTTGTACCCTCCCCCCCCCTGGTTCCTTTTGGCTTCATTATGCTTACTCTGTACTTTGCGGGACTGACCAAGGTCATGAGTCCGACTCTTCGCGACCCCATGGACCAGATCCCGCCAGGCCCTCCGGTCTTCCCCCGTCCTCTGAAGCTGGCTCAACTTCATGTCCGTTGCATCGATGCCACTGTCTAACCATCTCATCCTTTGCCGTCCCCGTCTTCTTTGACCTTCAATCTTTCCCAGCATCAGGGTCTTCTTCTCCAGGGAGTGCTCCCTTCTCAGCCCTGTTATTCCTAGCCATGTACCTGTATAACCTGGCAACAGACCTGTAGTCTAATAAAGCATAACGATTCCCTGGAACGTGCGTGGAGATTTGCATGCTGCTGAGCCTGACACGCACCCAGGGGACAGTGTGGATCATTTAGCCTGTGTGACCACAGCCTCGGTCTTTTAAGGTGCTCCCGGACTCTGGCTCTTTCCTAGGGCTGCCAAGTGGGGGCGGGGGACGGGTAAACCCCCGCTTTGGAGGCCCGATTTCCGCCGCCGCGGAATCAAGCCCCGGGGGGAACCCCACCCCGGCGTGTGCGTCACCAGGAAGTGACGTGGGCACGCCGGGCACGTTGGGGGTGGGGCCATGGCCATACAAGGGAAAACTCTATGGTTTTCCCTTGTATGGCCGTGGCCCTGCCCCCAGCGTGCCTGGCGTCCTCCCGTCACTTCCGGGTGAAGTGCGTGCGGCATACACGTGCGCGCACAAGACGCCAGCCAGGAGCTCCCCGCTCCCGGTGAAGATACACTTGGCAACCCTGCTCTTTCCTGCTGCTACAGACAGACACTCACAGGGCCGCCCGCCTTGTTCTACCGCAGACCAAAACGGCTACCCCCTGAAACTATCTTTGGTGGTAGATACGGAGTGGGGGGAGACGGGGGTCCCTTCCTTGTGCTTCCCGCCCCCCCTATCCCTCAGCCCCTGCCTGGCTCCTTGCTGTCTCCAGATTGGGACCCCTCTGAAAAGACGTCGCCCCTCCCCTGGCATTGTTTGCTTTGTTTCCTGCCTGTGAAATGGGGGCACGGCCTCCCGGGCTGGCGGGGAATCAATCACTGTCTCTCGCCCGGGTTACAGAGGACCAAGGGGCAACGTGTGGGTTTTTTTGTTTCAAGCCTGGGAGAACAAACAGACGGGCCCTCAGGACCGCTCAGTGGGATTCATCCGGCACTCCGGAACGAGACGCAGTCCCCATACGGCAGTGGCCGCGAAGAGTGCCCGTATCGTGGCTCTTCCTTACAAAAGACAGCTTGAGGCTGATCAAAAATCACAGGCGGTTGTGCGTTTTATTAGAGACGCAAAAAGCAACCCTACGGTGACTCACGACACCATGTTCCCTCTAAACTGTGGCGTCTTGTGCGCAAAAATTCTACTTTGTGAGCTACGGGCATCAAAGTTGTGAGCCAGCGATTGGGCTGCTGCATCCATTAGTTTGTTCTGGAGCCGTCCTTCCTGAGCGAAGACAAAAATGTGTGAGCCGGAGGCTAAAAAACTGTGAGCTGGCTCACACTAACTCAGCTTAGAGGGAACACTGCGTCATGACACTAGAAGCCCTCCCACTGTTGCCTCCGCCCCCCCAAGCACCAAGAAGACAGAGCATCCCTTGCCCCAGAGCCCCTATCTGTACCTTGTGGCTAATAGCCACTGATGGACCTCTGCTCCATATGCTTATCTAATTCCCTTTTGAATCCCTCCATGCTTGTAGCTGCCACCACCTCCTGTGGCAGTGAATTCCATGTGTTCATCACTCTTTGGGTGAAGAAGGACTTCCTCTTATCCGTTCTAACCCGACCGCTCAGCAATTTCATGGAGTGCCCACAAGGAGTTCTCGTATTGTGAGAAAGGGAGAAAAGTACTTCTTTCTCCACCTGCTCTATCCCATGCATAATCTTGTAAACCTCGATCGTGTCACCCCTCGGCCATCGTTTCTCCAAGCCAAAGAGCCCCAAGCATTTTAACCTTTCTTCATAGGGAAAGTGTTCCAACCCTTTGATCATTCTAGTTATCATTCTAAAGACCAGTCTATCATCAACCTTTTCTGCACTTTTCCCAGAGCTGAGTGGGCCACTGGTCTGATCCAGCAGGGCTCTTACGTTCTTATGTCCACATTCATGCAACCAGAAACCCAGCTCCACTTTCCCTGGAAAGCCAGGAGCCGAGGCTCCGGGGACACTTTTCCTGGCGTGTGTCACTTTCCGCTTCCCTGGCAGCGCTTCCGTTTTTGCGTGACAGCTTGCCAGGAACGGGAGCGAAACAGGAAGCACGGATGGACTCGTGTCTGTTAGCGGCACTCTCGATCCAGGCTCGGAGAGGGCTTCATATCGCAGGAAACAGAACCCGGAGACGTCAGGGAGGCTAAAACAACAAGCACTCAGCTCAGCTCAGCTGCTCTCCGGAATCCCGAGCGTGGCACACATTTACTGCGTGGATGTGAGCAAACAGTCTCCATGCGTCCCTTTCTCGGACTCCTGTTTACCCCTGGAGGAAGGCCAGACGGGTTCACTGAACCCGGAGATTGGCACGCATACATGGGTCACTGCAAATCAAACACCGCAGATGGAAACATCTGTATCTCCCCGCCCCGCACTCAGATCTTTTGTCATGGAGTCACTTCATGACTGTAACTAGTCCTTCCTGTCAACTAACCCCCTCCCCCAAATCCTCTCTCTCCCTATACATAAGGCTAGAGGAAGTCTGTTTCGCTATATCCAACGAAGTGTGCTTGCACAGAGAAGAAGAAGAAGAAGAGGAGGAGGAGGAGGAGACTGGATTTATATCCCACCCTTCACTTGGAGTCTCAGAGTGGCTGACAAACTCCTTTCCCCCTCCCCACAGCAGACACCCTGTGAGGTGGGTGGGGCTGAGAGAGCTCTGACAGAAACGGCTCTTTTCCAAGAACAGCTCTAACTACGGCTTGCCCCAGGTTGTCCAGCCAGATGCAAGTGGAGGAGTGGAGAATCAAACCCAGTTCTCCCAGATTAGAGTCCGCGCACTTAACCACTACACCAAAGGTGTCTCAGAGTGGCTTACAAACTCCTTTCCCTTCCCCTCCCCACAACAGACACCCTGTGAGGTCGGTGGGGCTGAGAGAGCTCTTGACAGAAACGGCTCTTTTTCAAGGACAGCTCTTATCAGAACTACAGCTTGCCCAAGATCAGCAGGTGCCAGTGGAGGAGTGGGGAATCAAACCCGGTTCTCCCAGATTACAATCCGCGCACTTAACCACGACACCATACCAGCTTATACCCCAGAATTAATCTTTGTCAGTCTTAAAGGGGCCACAGAGAGGGGGGGGGGGGACGACGATGACTTTATACATTAAACTGTAAGTGCCCACGACATGCGGAGAAGTGCAAGTTAACACCCGTTTAAAAGCCAGCGCAGAGAAGGCGACGAAGAAACGCTTACTCTGTCTGCTTCGTGTGGATGATCCAGAAGAACCGGGGCGGCTGGTTTGCTGGGGTCCGGACTGGGAGAACTGGGGTGCGATCGTTCGGATCTTGCCCTTTCCGGGCCTGAGGCTCTGGATGTCTGGAGAGCAGGGGAGCTTGGGTCTGCTGGTGAAGCCGGAATGGAAGTCACTGTGAGAGAGAAAGCGGAATCTAAAACACAGAAGAGAATAGCCTTTGTGATCTGCAGAGAAAGATGGAAGGGGAACCCCTGGGATGGCCACAGGCATACAGAGCATATGTAAGGGATCGGACAGATTCATGGGAGAGAGGTGTATCAGAGGCTACTAGGCATGGTCACTAAAGGGAACCTCCATATGCAGAGGCAGTCAAATCTCTGAATCCCAGAACC
>NW_015159830.1:87586-99343 GCF_001447785.1 Gekko japonicus
TAATATGCTAATGAGTTCCTGCTGTTGGGTATGGCCTATTATGCTAATGAGTTCCTGCTGGGCTTTTTCTACAAAAAAAGCCCTGCCAGAACCAGAAGGCAGCCTCTGCCTCTCTGCCCTGTTGTTGGCCCTCCAGAGGAACTGGCTGGCCACTGTGTGAGACAGGATGCTGGACTAGATGGACCACCGGTCTGACCCAGCAGGGCTCTTCTGAGGTTCTTATGAAGGCCTCAGCCTCTCTGCCCTGTTGCTGGCCCTCCAGAGGAACTGGCTGGCCACTGTGTGAGACGGGATGCTGGACTAGAGGGACCCCTGGTCTGATCCAGCAGGGCTCTCTTTACGTTCTTATGATGGCCTTGGCCCCATACGACCTGTTCTTGGTCTTCAGGAGGAACTGATTGGCCACTGTGTGAGACGGGATGCTGGACTAGAAGGACCACTGGCCTGATCCAGCAGGGCTCTTCTGAGGTTCTTATGAAGGCCTCGGCCTCTCTGCCCTGTTGCTGGCCCTCCAGAGGAACTGGCTGGCCACTGTGTGAGACGGGATGCTGGACTAGAAGGACCACTGGCCTGATCCAGCAGGGCTCTTCTGAGGTTCTTATGAAGGCCTCGGCCTCTCTGCCCTGTTGCTGGCCCTCCAGAGGAACTGGCTGGCCACTGTGTGAGACGGGATGCTGGACTAGAAGGACCACTGGTCTGATCCAGCAGGGCTCTTCCTAATTATGACCGCTGGAATCCTGCCCTTCTCTCAAGAATCCATAGGACAACACGGACACAAGTTGACAGTAGGAATGGAATCCTGCAAATCCTGGAAGTGCACTATGTTTTGCCCACCTGCTGCTTTAGCCCTCCTTGATTCCACAGACTCTGATTTGCTTGACAGCAGCCTGCTCACCAAAGGATTCCTGAACACTCAACACAGCCGCAAGGAGCTGTGCTGACCCCCTACGCCCATTCGAACCCAGATCCTGAAACGCTTAAGGGTATGCATATGCCTTAAATGCTGTCAAGTTTCTTCCCACATGAGGTGACCCTACGAATGAATGAAAAACGCCACGAGAATGCGCCTGCAGCCGAAATTTATCCCGGGCCTCAGTCCTGGAATCTCTTTTCCTTAAAACAAAAGCCCAGCAGCACCTTACAGACCAATGACATTTATTTCAAGATAAGCTTTTGTGAGTCACCAATCAAACTGTGACTCCTTCCAAGGGGGGAAGAGTTAAGGTAAAGGTAAAGGTTTCCCTTGCTCGAAAGCCAGTCGAATCCGACTCTGGGGACGCGGTGCTCATCTCTGTTTCCAAGCCAAAGAGCCAGCGCTGTCTGAAGACTTCTTTGTGGTCATGTGGCCGGCATGACTAGACGCCGAGGTGCACAGAACGCTGTTCCCTTCCCACCGAAGCGGTACCTATGTATCTACTTGCAATTTCTTGCTTTCAAATGTCTAGGTTGGCAGGCGCTGGGACCAGAGACGGGAGCTCCCTCTGTCATGCGGCACTCGGGTCTCAAACTGCTGAACTACCGACCTTCCGGTCTGCAGTTCAGCGTCTTAACCACTTGAGCCACCGCAGAAGGTTAAATGCCATCAGGAGTCTTTCAAGTGTAGATTCACTATGTGAGGAAAAGGAAGCAGAAAGGTGTGAACCTGCCGAAGTGTGACTTCTCTGTATGTCTGAAACAGAACTGGCAATTTATAAATAATGGGGTTTGGCATCGTTTCACGTGTCATGGTATGCCTTGCTGCAGTTCTGCCTTCAGACTTCCAGTCGGTTCGACAATCCTTGCCCAGCTTGCATTGTTCACTGAAAATCCCATCTGTCAGTTGCATTAACTTTCTGTGTAACCTGACTGGCATCCAAGTGAGAAGGCAGACTACGAATAATGCAAACCTATCAATCAATAACTGATGTGCCATAAGAAAGATCAGCAGTTCAAACAGACCGTAAGCAAGGTGACAGCTTTAAGTGAAAGTTCACTGCTCGTGGCACAAGGTTATGAACTGCTAAAACATGCTAAGAGCAGCCAATCAAAATTTCTACATAGTGGGCTGTGCCGGGAGGACCTGTAACGTAAAGAAATGCACCTCTGAGCATGAGCAGAATTAATTCCCCACAGGCTTGCTCATATTGAGATTAGGAAGGAGTGTTTTCTTGGCAAAGAGGGCCGCTCCCACGAGTCCTTGCGCCCTAGCGACACCTCTCCTTTTATTTGCAAAATTAAGCACTGAAGAACAACGTTGGAGTCCAATGTGACCTTTAAGACCCACAAAGTTTTATTCAAGGTTTGGATTCCAATGTTACCTTTAAGGCCAACAAAGGTTTATTCAAGGTATGAGCTTTTGTATGCATGCACACTTTATCAAATACAATTAGAAGAAGAAGAAGAGTTTGGATTTATACCCCACCCTTCACTACCCGAAGGAGTCTCAGAGTGGCTTACAAACTCCTTTCCCTCCCCCTCCCCACAACAGACACCCTGGGAGGTAAAAGAAGAAGAAGAGATTGGATTTATACCCCGCCCTTCACTACCCGAAGGAGTCTCAGAGCGGCTTACAAACTCTTTTCCCTTCCCCTCCCCACAACAGACGCCCTGTGAGGTAGGTGGGGCTGAGAGAGCTCTGACAGAAACGGCTCTTTTTCAAGGACAGCTCTTGTCAGAACTACAGCCTGCCCAAGGTCATCCAGCCAGGTGCGAGTGGAGGAGTGGGGAATCAAACCCGGTTCTCCCAGGTTAGAGTCCGCGCACTTAACCACTACTCCAAACTGGCTCTCTTAGAGCGGCTTACAAACTCCTTTCCCTTCCCCTCCCCACAACAGACACCCTGTGAGGTGGATGGGGCTGAGGGAGTTCTGACAGAAATGGCTCTTTTCTCAGGAACAGCTCTTATCAGAACTAGGGCTTGCCCAAGGTCATTCAGCCAGGTGCAAGTGGAGGAGTGGGGGAATCAAACCCGGTTCTCCCAGATTAGTGTCCGCGCACTTAACCATGACACCAAACTACTTAACCACTTAAGTCCACGCACTACCACTACACCACAGAAGGAGGAGGATATTGGATTTATACCCCGCCCTTCACTCAGAGTCTCAGCGCGCCTTACAATCTCCATTCCCTTCCCCTCCCCACAACAGACGCCCTGTGAGGGAGATGGAGCTGAGAGAGCTCTGACAGAAACGGCTCTTTTTCAAGGACAGCTCTTATCAGAACTATGGCTTGCCCAAGGTCAAGTGGAGGAGTGGGGGACTCAAACCCTGTTCCCCCAGATTAGAGTCCGCACACTTAACCACCACACCAAACTGGCAAAGGACACCTTTGCCCTCTGCGGATGGCACACCGGCGGCATTGTTCTGAGGATCCTCTGCCCGTCTTAATAGCCTGGGCACAACCCCATAGCCAGGGGGCAAAGTTGAAAGAAAGAACGCCAAGAGACTCCGGAGAGGTCTCATTTGTAGGGGAGTCACTCAAAGGGGGACTTCAAAGTGTCTCCCTGTTTCTCCCCCTTCCGTCAAAGGAAGTCATTGTGGCGGGCAGGAGACGGACCGGGAGGAATTCCGTCTTCCCTCCTGGCGAGTCTGCCGCGGTTCCAGGGCAGCCCATTCACCTGCCATGGAGACAGCAAAAAAACACAAACACCTTTCCAATTTCCTCCAGTCGCTCCCATTGTTTGAGGTCTCGCCTTTGCAAATACTCGCGACTGATGACTCAGGGGCGTGCTAATCCGGCGGCTGGAAATCTGTTTGAGCAGCCTCCCTGCCAATACCCTTTGTAAGAAGATCGGGAATCCCCCCACCCCCCCAATCCCTTTTACAGACCTCCGTTAACTTCTCCAAAGATCTCGCCGACCCCGTTTCCAGTCTCGCTAGGAGGAGGCCCTTGCCAGGAAAGATTGCATCTGCTGGAATCTAAACCCCCACCATGAACTCCGAGGTCCCGAGCCAAGAGAGGGGATTTTTTTTTGAAAAATTCATTCCGTGAAAGAGGTTGACTGTAATGGATCGTGGGCAGTTTGAAGCGCGTGGCCCCCCGCCGGTGTACGAGCTCCCATTCCTGAAAGCGATAACATTATGAGGGGTCTCCCACCGGTGTTATTAATTGCATCGGGAGTGCACGTATAGGGATGTGTACCGCTGTTCATGTTACGCTTCGGTTTGGGGTGAGATAACCCCGTAACACAGACCCCAAGTATATGAGAGTCTAAAGAAGGGGGGGAGCAATGCTCCCTCTAAGCTGTGGAGTCTTGTGAGCAAAAATTCTGCTTTGCAGGCGACTGGCATTAAAGTTGTGAGTGAGCGATTTGGCTGCTGCATAAATTAGCTTGCTCTGGAGCCCTCCTTCCTGAGCTAAGACAAGAAAATGTGTGAGCCGGAGGCTGAAAACCTGTGAGCTAGCTCACCCTAACTCAGCTTAGAGGGAACACTGGTCTCAATGCTCCCTCTAAGCTGTGGAGTCCTGTGAGCAAAAATCCTGCTTTGCGAGCGACTGGCATTAAAGTTGTGAGCGGGAGATGTGGCTACTGCATAAATTAGCTTGCTCTGGAGCCATCCTTCCTGAGCGAAGACAAAAAAAAATGTGTGAGCCGGAGGCTGAAAACCTGTGAGCTAGCTCACACTAACTCAGCTTAGAGGGAACATGGGTCTCAATGCTCCCTCTAAGCTGTGGAGTCCTGTGAGTAAAAATTCTTCTTTGTGAGCTACTGACATTAAAGTTGTGAGCGAGCAATTTGGATACTGCTTAAATTAGCTTGCTCTGGAGCCGTTCCTTCCTGAGTGAAGACAAAAAAAATGTGTGAGCCAGAGACTGAAAACCTGTGAGCTAGCTCACACTAACTCAGCTTAGAGGGAACACTGGTCTCAATGTTCCCTCTAAGCTGTGGACTCTTGTGAGCAAAAATTCTACTTGGTGAGCTGCTGGCATTAAAGTTGTGAGCGAGCAATTTGGCTGCTGCATCAATTAGTCTGCTCTGGAGCCATCCTTCCTGAGCGAAGACAAAAATCTGTGAGCTGGAGGCCAAAAAACTGTGAGCTGGCTCACAGTAACTCATCTTAGAGGGAACACTCTCCTGTATACGACTGAGGCAGCCTGGCGAGGAAGCGAGCTCTGGCTGGCTCCCTCCCTCCCCCTGGGAGGGGGAGGGGTAGGAATCTCAGCCAATGCTTTACCAGATTCTCTCAATCGCACAAGAGAGGCGCCTGTTTTCTACAGAACCAAGTGCTTGGTCCATTTCACCCTGTAGGGTCTCCTCTGAGCATAGCCGCCCTCTGGATTGCTCCAAGGGAGAGGCTCTGCCAAGGAGCAACAGCCCGTCCCTGTTCAGTGGAACGGACTTCCAGGTAGAACTGGGTCGGGAGCAGGGGTCATTTCCTGCAGGAGCGCACAGGAGCGGAGCTCCGGCAGTAAAGAGCCCAGGGGGCAGGTACATGCAACAAGCCCCACCTCCTCCTCCCAGCAGCCCTCAGTCAGAGCGAGAAGCAGCCAGGTAAGTTGCAGAGCTCCCCCCACCCCACCCACTCCGGTCCAAAACAGTCCAGTGGCACCTTTAAGACCAAGTCTTATTCAGGTACAAGCTCTCCCTCCTCCGCGAGGACAGATCTGCACTTTCCCCCCCCCCATAGCTAGCAATCCAAAACAGTCCAGTGGAGCCTGAGCGGTGGGTGTTGCCTTCTGACACACCTCTGGTGATGTTAGGGGGTGTGGCATATGCAAATAAGTTATGCTAATGAGTTATGCTAATGAACTCCTGCACCTCTTTTTCTACAAAATGACCCCTGGTCAGGAGCAATGCCTCCCTCTAAGCTGTGGAGTCTGGTGAGCAAAAGTTCTACTTTGTGAGCCGCTGGCATTAAAGTTGTGAGTGAGCAATTTGCAGGGGTTATTTCAAGGGGGAACGACCCGGAACGGCGTTCCGGGAGTAACAAGCCCAGGCGCCGGGTTGGCTGGGGAAGGGAAGGGCGGGTGGGCAGACTTGCCCCCCTTTTTTCCCTGAGCCGCTCCACTTTTGCGGAGAAACTCGAGGAAGTGGGGAGGGGGATTTAAATGCCTTTCTTTGCCTTCCCCATCTGGGGAAGGGAAAGAAAGGCATTTTAAACATACCTGGGCTCCCTGTGGAGAAAATCAGGTGCCCCGCAGCCGCAGGGAACCCAGGTATGTTTAAAATGCCCTTTGTCAGGGGGTGTGGCATATGCAAATGAGTTCTGCAAATGCGTTGTTCAAATGAGCTCCTGCACCTCTTTTTCTACGAAATGGCCCCTGGCGATTTGGCTGCTGCATAAATTCGTTTGCCCTGGAGCCCTCCTTCCTGAGCAAAGACAAACACGCGTGAGCCGGAGGCTTAAAAAACGGTGACCTAGCTCACACTAACTCAGCTTAGAGGGAACACTGGAGATTCAGGAGCAGACACGGCAACCCTCCATGAGTCCAGAACTTTGCATCCCAGCACGTGAAGTCCCTGCCGCCCGTCACGGCGTACCTTGTACCTTCGTACGTGAAACAAGCCCGGACCGACCGACTACGACGCCGCGGGGGGGCAAACCAGTCCTGGGAGAAAAACATCTAACCGGGTTCCGTCACAGAGGCTGACCCGTGAAGAGAAGGCGCGACTTTGGCCGGAGCGTCTGAAAGAAGTGTGTGAGGCGGCCATTCCCCGCCCCCGTCTGCCCCGACCGCTCTTTACACAGAGGCATAAATCTTTATCTGCTTTCTCTCTGCTATTTTGGTAGAAACAGGCCTGAAGGCAGGCAGGTAACCTGAGAAGAAATATTGCATTTGCCGGCCAGTGACTCATAAGCAACTAATAGTTGTGGGAGAGTTTGAATGGACAAAAGAACAATGCCCTCACCTGCCTGCCTCCCTGCCCGCGCCGGCAAAAGTTTCATTATGGGTATCTTTCTAAAATTACACCGGGGAGGCATTCGGGTATGACATATGCTCGGGGGACCGCCCGTGACTGAAAACTAGAGCATACCAGAGAATCACGTAACATTCTGAGTCCCGGGGTTCTGAGATTTCGGGGGGGGGCCTCCAAGAAAAGCAAGCAGGTAGTCCTCATGCTTACGGTGGGCGGGAGGGGGGAGTGAATGGCTCAGTGGAAGGTGCAACGGACCTTTACCAGTTCACGGCTGCTGCACTAGTCCCCTGTTTTCCCCATAGATGTAGGGATCATCACCAGTTTGGTGTAGAGAGCCAGTTTGGTGTCGTGGTTAAGTGCGCGGACTCTAATCTGGGAGAACCGGGTTTGAGTCCCCACTCCTCCACTCACACCTGCTGGATGACCTTGGGCAAGCCGTAGTTCTGATAAGAGCTGTCCTTGAATTTGAAAAAGAGCAGTTCCTGTTGGAGCTCTCTCAGCCCCACCCACCTCACAGGGTGTCTGTTGTGGGGAGGGGAAGGGAAAGGCGTCTGTAAGCCGCTCTGAGACTCCTCTGGATAGTGAAGGGCAGGGTATAAATCCAATCTCTTCTTCTTCTTCATCATCATCATGGCAGGATACTTGGGGGGCTTTCTGCTTTGGAGTAGAGATGCCCTAAGGGGAAAAGTGGAGGACGAGGAGGAGGAAGAGAAGAAGAAGGAGAAGGGGAAGAAGGAGGTATAGAAGGAGCCACAAGGTATAGATAGGGGCTCTGGGGCAGGTGATGCTCTGTGTTCTTGGTGCTTGGGGGGGTCAACAGTGGGAGGGCTTCTCGTGTCCTGGCCCCACTGCTGGACCTCCTGATGGTCCCTGGTATTTCTGGCCACTGTGTGACACAGAGTGTTGGACTGGATGGGCCTTTGGCCTGATCCAACATTGGCTTCTTTTATGTTCTTATGTTGAGGAGAAGAAGGCGAAGGAGACCCTGGAGGTCCTTTCCAACTCTATGATTCTATGATTCGAAGAAGAGTTGGTTTATATACCCCACCCTTCACTCAGAGTCTCAGAGCAGCTTACAATCTCCTTTCCCCTCCCCTTCCCACAACAGACACCCTGTGAGGTCAGTGGGGCTGAGAGAGCTCTTTCGAGGACTGCTCTTGAGAGAACAGCTCTGATGCAACTTGTGACTGACCCGAGGTCACACCAGCAGGTGCGAGTGGAGAAGTGGGGGAATCAAACCCGGTTCTCCCAGATCAGAGTCCACGCACTTAACCACTACACCAAGCTGGCTCCCAAACCGGAGTGAAGCAACTCAGCATGCCTGGACGTTGGGGGGGCACAACGTCACTCCACGTGTGGATAGGTGTTCTCTCCTTGAACGGGATGCCTCTCTTTGTTTTAACCTGGGAGCTGCCCTCTGACCCCTCCTCTCTCTCTCTCTCCCTTTGTCCTCTCCCTCACTGCACATGGCCTTCCATGGAAATGCAGGTCTCTGCAAGTCTAACCTGTAGAGACAATGCCCTCATACTCCCACACACACGATGCCGGACAAGCCGGCCATTTGTGACAGGGAAAGTCCTCTGTAGATTAAGCTTCTCATTCTCCTTTCGACTGCAACCTGGATGTGAACTGGATCTACTTGAATAAATGTACATTTACTTTGTTTTGCAATATACTATCCCAATATCCCAGATCACCGCAGACTGTGACAGCAGCCATGAAATTAAAAGACGCCTGCTCCTTGGGAGGAAAGCGATGGCGAACCTAAACAGCATGATAAAAAGTAGAGACATCACCCTGCCAACAAAAGTCCGCATGGTCAAAGCAATGGTATTCCCAGTAGTCATGTATGGCTGCGAGAGTTGGACTGTAAGGAAGGCCGAGCGCCGAAGAATAGATTCTTTTTATGGTGCTGGAGAAGACTCTTGAGAGTCCCTTGGACTGCAAGGAGATCAAATCAGTCAATCCTAAAAGAAATCCACCCTGACTGTTCCCTGGAAGGCCAGATAATGAAACTGAAGCTGAAATACTTTGGCCACCCAATGAGAAGGGAGCACTCCCTGGAGAAGACCCTGATGCTGGGAAAGACTGAAGGTCAAAGAAGACGGGGATGGCAAAGGATGGGATGGTTAGACAGTGTCATCGATGCAACGAACATGAAATTGAGCCAACTTCAGAGGACGGCGGAAGACAGGAGGGCCTGGCGGGATCTGGTCCATGGGGTCGCAAAGAGTCGGACTCGACTGTGCGACTGAACAACAACAACAACTTGGGAGATTTATTTAGTGCGCTCAGTACTGCTATATCAACCAAATAGCCCAATAAAAAGAATCCCAAGGATATGGCTGGGTGAGCTTACGGTGTGTGTGTGTGTGGGGGGGGAGTCTGTGATGCAAGCTTCGTGGGTGGCTCTGCTGCTTCAGGGCACCCGCGTGTGGAATCTCGGATCTGAATGTGGAATGTGTGCTGCTGGTGACTCTGGGGCCAGCAAAAGACGCTCTGCCACATTCTGTGCTGACCAAAACGTTCTAATTAGAGGAGACAGAGATCACAGTCTTTCAAAGGCGGATTTCAGGTCTTGCGGCCCCGAATTGGAACAGGGGTCTGCGGGGAGAGGAGGAAGCTAATCTTTCCATCCCTGCATGTTTTTGTCTACTGAAATGTGCTCCGCCAGGACAACTCCGCTCACGTCAGCAGGGGTTTCTGCGGGCGCTACCCTGCAAATATGGGGCCATGGTACCTGAAGGTCTGTAGACCGGCATTTTGAGACCCTCGTGCCACGTGACGGAATGAGTGCCCGTCTCTGGCCCCAGCTCCTGCCAACCTAGCAGTCTGAAAGCAAGAAACTGGAAGTAGATAAATAGGTACCGCTTCGGTGGGAAGGTAACGGCATTCCCTGCGCCTTGGCATTTATTCATGCCGGCCACATGACCACGGAAACGTCTTCGGACAGCGCTGGCTCTTCTGTTTGGAAATGGAGATGAGCACTGCCCACTAGAGTCAGATTTGGCTGGCTTTCGAGCAAGGGGAAACCTTTACCTTTTTACCCTGCAAATGGGCAAAATCAACAATTGCCCATAGATGTGCTTTCTCCATTGTGGAACCCGCCTTGTGGAATGCCCTGCTTGGGGAAGTCATAGAATCATAGAATCACAGAATGTTAGAATTGGAAGGGACCTTGCAGGTCATCTAGTCCAACCCCAATTCCCTCTTGAAGCCGTCCATGCTTGTAGCCGCCACCTCTCAGTCGTCTCCTCTCCAGGCTAAACAGACCCAGCTCCTTCGACCTTTCCTCACAGGACTTGGTCTCCAGACCCCAATAGAGGGATGGATGGAAGGACAGACAGACAGATGGAGGTGGGCAGAGACCCAGGTGGGGGGGTGGCGGTGGCAGACCAAACACACTTTCCCACTCCTACCCTGAACGTACTCCATTTCCAAAACGGCCACCCCATTTCCTTGCTGTTGTTAACGAATGACATTTTCTCCCATGACTGGAAGAAAGAGTGATGAACACATGGAATTCACTGCCACAGGAGGTGGCGGCAGCTACAAGCATGGACGGCTTCAAGAGGGAATTAGATAAGCATCTGGGGCAGAGGTCCATCAGTGGCTATTAGCCACAAGGTATAGATAGGAACTCTGGGTCTGGGGCAAGGGATGCTCTGTGTTCTTGGTGCTTGGGGGGGGGTCAACAGTGGGAGGGCTTCTAGTGTCCTGGCCCCACTGCTGGACCTCCTGATGGCACCTGGTCTTTTTGGCCACTGTGTGACAGGGTGTTGGACTGGATGGGCCATTGGCCTGATCCAACATTGGCTTCTCTTATGGGCTTATGTTCTTAAAGAAAAGGGTGACCTGGTCGCCAGAAGGAATGTAGGCGTGTGAGCAAAAGTTGTCGCAGTTGCAGGGGGGGAAAACACACAGCTTCTGTTTGTCTCACTTCAGTACGTTCCCAGCGTAATTCCGTGCCACCTTTTGCAACACCAGATTGTGTAAATATGCAACTCGAAAGACAGGGAGGGGATCAGATAACATCTCCTGCTGGCGACGCTGCGTGAAATGTCACTGCCTCCCGTCCTCTGCCTCAGGAAATTCTCCTGTTCCAGGAATGTCGGCGTGTGAGCAAAAGTTGTCGCAGTTGCAGGGGGGGAAAACACACAGCTTCTGTTTGTCTCACTTCAGTACGTTCCCAGCGTAATTCCGTGCCACCTTTTGCAACACCAGATTGTGTAAATATGCAACTCGAAAGACGGGGAGGGGATCAGATAACATCTCCTGCTGGCAACGCTGCTGCGTGAAATGTCACTGCCTCCCGTCCTCTGCCTCAGGAAATTCTCCTGTTCACTGGAATTATCGTGTCGTGGGTCACAGGACCCAGGCTGAGAGGAGGGGCAGGGCTGGTTTCAGGGGTCATTTTTTTGGGGGGGGGCTGACCGTCTGCCCACTGCTAGCCCCCCCCATGCCTTCCTTTCCACCCTAACACCTGCATGTTCCCCACCTCCCCAGGAGTGCTGCTGTCGTGGTCACCAGCCGTGCCCCCCCCCCAGTGGCCCTGGGCAGTTGGGACGCAGTGTTCCCTCTAAGCTGAATTAGTGTGAGCTAGCTCAGTTTTTTTTAGCCTCCGGCTCACACGTTTTTGTCTCAGCTCAGGAAGGAGGGCTCCAGAGCAAACTAATCTATGCAGTAGGCGAATCGCTCGCTCACAACTTTAATGCCAGGAGCTCACCAAGTAGAGTTTTTGCTCACGAGACTCCACAGCTTAGAGGGAGGACTACAGACAGGTGGCATGAGAACTGGGTGGGGTGTGCGGGTGGGGGGGTCAGAGGCAGTGGGCCCCGCCAGGAGACCTGGGCCCCGGTGCCAGCCCCGAGCAGGGGAGCCTGTGCCCGTGACTCAAAAGGTCAGGTGACGTTCTGGCA
>NW_015159830.1:99420-103979 GCF_001447785.1 Gekko japonicus
GGAGGAGGAGGAGGAGGAGGAGGAGGAGGAGGAGATTGGATTTATACCCCGCCCTTCACTACCCAAAGGTGCCTTAGAGCGCCTTACAAACTCCTTTCCCTTCCCCTCCCCACGACAGACACCCTGTGAGGTAGGTGGGGCTGAGAGAGCTCTGACAGAAACTGCTCTTTTTCAAGGACAGCTCTTGTAGAACTATGGCTTGCCCAAGGTCATCCAGCCAGGTGTAAGTGGAGGAGTGGGGAATCAAACCCGGCTCTCCCAGATTAGAGTCCGCGCACTTAACCACGACACCAGACTGGCTCTCCAGACATCTTAGACATGTCTTAGGAGGTGGCTGAAAGCCCGTTTTATTCACTAAGTCTTTTAACGGCATTTAATCCGCAGGCGTGTTTTTGGGAAAGGGGGGGGGATGAATTGGGCTTCACTGAATGGTGTTCAGTTTTGAATTTGGATTTGCGAGCTGCCTAGAGCCTCCTCTTTCCTTACGATCCAAAAAACCCCGTACCTGTATGGCGGACCACTCAGACTGTCCTGGGAAAGCTCACGGGACTGGATGGTGAGGATCTCAGCTGCTGGCGGAAGGCGCAGGTCTGTTCCGAAATGCACGGGGGACACCTCAGAGGCGTCTCTGTCGGGCGCTGTCAGTTAAAAAAAAAAAGAAAATGTGTCCGATGTGGAAACTTTGCACCCAATGTGTATCATTCCATTTATTGGCGTACAAAACTTGTATCCTGCCTTTCTACCCTCACAAAGGTCACCAAGGCAGCTAACAAAGATGCCCTATAATCTCTGCACATTATCACCGCTGGTGTGGGTACCATCGGAGGGAGCGGGACGTTCTTAGGGGATGACAGGGCAGTGGGGATGTGCACTGCTTGTGTCGTTGTGTAGCTATACAATCGAGAACACCATCTTGGCTTTACAACTCGGAAATGAGTAGGGGAGCACCGAAAATGTCTTTTTATGAATCCTCTTTAATTGTCTACTTTGTATTTTTAGTATTTTATACTGTTTTATTGTTATAATCTGGCACAATGCCTCTGTTAGCCGCCCTGAGCCTTCGGGAAGGGCAGGATATGAAGCCAAATAAATAAATAAAGACACACGTGATAAAATCACATTCTAAAACCATTAAAATCAACCCCCGGGAAGCTCACTTGGACCGGCCCGACCTGGAGGTGGGCTCCGAAGGCATTTAAATGCCTTCGAAGCTCACTTCCAGGTGGGCCGAACCCCATGAATCACGAACTGATTCGTGCAATGGAGGAGTTTGTTGGATGTTCGTGGTTCGTGACAACTACGAACCTCCGATGAAGTTCTGTTTTCCCGGTTCGCGCCCATCCCTAGTATGGACTGGTAATTTCCGTTTCATTGTATCTAAAGAAGTGTGCATGTACACAAAATCTTACACTTTGAATAAAACTTTGTTGGCCTTACAGATGCCCCTGGACTCAACGCTTTGTTCTGCTGCTTCAGACCCACATGGCTACCCCACCTGAATCTATAAGAACACAACAGAACCCCATGTTGGATGAGGCCAGTGGCCCATCCAGTCCAACCCTCTGTGTCACACTGGCCAGAAATACCAGGTGCCATCAGGAGGGCCAGCAGTGGGGCCAGGACACTAGAAGCCCTCCCACTGTTGCCCCCCACCCCAAGCACCAAGAATACAGAGCATCCCTTGCCCCAGCCTGAGAGTTCCTATAAGAACATAAGAGAAGCCCATGTTGGATCAGGCCCATCCAGTCCAACTCTCAGTCACACAGTGGCCAAAAATACCAGGTGCCATCAGGAGGGCCAGCAGTGGGGCCAGGACACTAGAAGCCCTCCCACTGTTGCCCCCCACCCCAAGCACCAAGAATACAGAGCATCCCTTGCCCCAGCCTGAGAGTTCCTATAAGAACATAAGAGAAGCCCATGTTGGATCAGGCCCATCCAGTCCAACTCTCAGTCACACAGTGGCCAAAAATACCAGGTGCCATCAGGAGGGCCAGCAGTGGGGCCAGGACACTAGAAGCCCTCCCACTGTTGCCCCCCACCCCAAGCACCAAGAATACAGAGCATCCCTTGCCCCAGCCTGAGAGTTCCTATAAGAACATAAGAGAAGCCCATGTTGGATCAGGCCCATCCAGTCCAACACTCTGTGTCACACAGTGGCCAAAAATACCAGGTGCTAATAGCAAAAATACCAAAAATCCATGCCTCATATGTTAAGATCTTCTGCAGAAGATTTCTCTCTGTGTTCCTCATACCATTGGAAGTGCCACAAGTGGCCATAACATGGACAGCCTTTGATGCGGCAGTGCCCGAAGCCGGGACACCCCACCGCTGCAGAGGTTCTCCCAGCCTTCCATTTTTTTTCATTTAGGAGGAAAAGTGTTGTGAGCTACTGGCATTAAAGTTGTGAGCAAGTGATCTGGCTACTGCATAAATTAGTTGGCTCTGGGGCCATCCTTCCTGAGTGAAGACAAAAAAAATGTGTGAGCCAGAGACTGAAAACCTGTGAGCTACCTCACACTAACTCAGCCTAGAAGGAACACTGACACCCACCACTGCAGAGGTTCTTCCAGCCTTCCATTTTTTTCATTTAGGAGGAAAAGTGAAGAATATGGTACTTCAGACATTGACGAACCTAAATTCTAGTTAATCATTGTAAGGTGGCCAACTATGAGTTCAAAACATTTATTTTATTTTACTCCATTTATACAACACTTCCCTCCCTTGTGAATACCCAAAAGCGGCTTCCTTGTCTCCATTTTGGCCTCACAACAACTCCTCTGTGAGGTAGGCTGGGTGAGAGGATGTGACTGGAACCAAGGTCACCCAGCGGGTTTCTGTGACGGAGTGGGGATTAAAACCCAGTTTGACATGCTAACTGCTTCACCACACTGGCCTGGTGGTGCTTGTAAATATTGGATTGGCTGATATAGTTTTACGGTTGTGTCATTTAAAAAAAAAAAAATCATCCAGAGAGCCATGCTACTAAGTGGCGAAAGAAGTCAAGTCAAGACTTGCCTGTACTCATTTTTGCCGAAACCACGAAACATTTGGACAGCTAAAGTCGGCTCCAGTAGCACCTTAAGGACCCACAAGTTTCTGTCAAGGATGCTCAAGGCTGACCCTGCAGTGAGCGGGGGGTTGGAGTAGATGGCCTCTAGGGACCCTTCCAACTCTGTGATTCTATGACTCTTCGATGACCAAGAGCAACTAGGGATTTGGCCTCCATTCTCACAAGAAGGAGAAGGAGAAGAAGAAGAAGAAGAGGAAGAAGAAGAAGAAGAGGAGGAGGAGGAGGAAGAAGAAGAGGAGGAGGAGGAGGAGGAAGAAGAAGGAGAAGAAGAAGAGGAAGAAGAAGAGGAAGAGGAAGAAAGAGAAGAAGAAGAAAAAGAAGAGGAAGAAGAAGAGGAAGAGGAGGAGGAGGAAGAAGAAGAGGAAGGAGAAGGAGAAGAAGAAGAGGAAGAAGAAGAAGGACAAGGAGAGGAAGAAGAATGGGAGGAGGAGGAGATTGGATTTATACCCCGGCCTTCACTACCCGAAGGAGTCTCAGAGCGGCTTACAAACTCTTTTCCCTTCCCCTCCCCATAACAGTCACCTTGTGAGGTCGGTGGGGCTGAGAGAGCTCTCTTACGAACTGTCCTTGAGAGAATGGCTCTGAGAGAACTTATGACTGACCCACGGTCACACCAGCAGCTGCATGTGGAGGAGTGGGGAATCAAGCCCGGTTCTCCCAGATTAGAGTCCGCCGCTCCTAACCACTACGCCAAAGCAGCTCCCTCTGATGAGTATCACTACTGTCAGACCTCTGATGGTCTTACAACTCAGATCAGAGTGGGTTATTCAGCGATCATCTTAAGGTCAAAACAGCAGGCATGTTTTTATAAGTGCCTTACGTGTGGAAGACAGACGGAATTCGGAAAGACTGGGCCTCTTCCCGCAGCGAGTCGGGGGGCGGGTATGCTGGTCACACTGGACGTGGATCTCCCCGCTACAGGAAGACAGGGCATCGTTTTCTGGCCTGGCGAAGAAAAGGAGAAGGCAGAGGGATCAACACCTGTAGCCTGAAACACAGAAATTATTACCTCCGCTGTTTCCTGTAATAGAGAAGAGCAATTTTGTTTTGCAAGCTCGTGCCAAGGACTTTGGGATGACTCGTCCTGTTCTGCATCGTCCGCCCCCACCCCCCCGCTTCCCCCCCCCCCCCCCCCCCCGATCTACGGAAGTCAAATCCACTGGGTCCAGGAATCTGCTAATGAAAGGAAGAGATTGCACCCAGGACAGTTCTTGCCATCCCTTCCCTGGCAAGCCAAGACGTTTGTACAACTTTTATTTTGCGAACACTTTTAAAAAGAATAATGCTGCTGTTTCGTATCATTAAAGCAGAAGAGAATATATCTTTAAAAGAACATAGGAGAAGCCAATGTTGGATCAGGCCAATGGCCCATCCAGTCCAACACTCTGTGTCACACAGTGGCCAAAAATACCAGGGGCCATCAGGAGGTCCAGCAGTGGGGCCAGGACACCAGAAGCCCTCCCACTGTTGACCCTCCCCCCCCCAGACC
>NW_015159830.1:104157-106555 GCF_001447785.1 Gekko japonicus
CCTGATCTCCTCCGGGAGCTCGTTCCACCAGGTAGGGGCCGCCACTGAGAAGGATCTAGCCCTGGTCGCAGCAAGTTTTACCTCCCGAGGACCTGGAATCACCAAACGGTTTTGGGTCCCCGACCGAAGTGCTCTTGGGGGTACGTGCGGGAAAAGGCGGTCCCTCAGGTAGGTCGGACTTCTGGTTGGTTTGACAAGCCTGATCCTGTTACATTGTTTATCGTTCTAACCCAACTGCTCAGCCATTTCATTTCGTGCCCACAAGTTCTTGTATTTTTAATAATTTTATTTATGCTATTTATAGTCTGTCTTTGTTACATGGATTCAAGGCGGATGACACAGAGTGCATCAATACAATCGACGGTTGGGACATTCGATAAACAATGTAACAGGATCAGGCTTGTCGAACCAACCAGAGGTCTGAAAGAACTGAAGCAAAGTGTATGTATTAACATGAAACATTAAATAATGGGAAAATTTCCCTAGTAGGACCCTAGTTTCAGCAAGCTAAACACAGGTCCCGGTCACACGGGCCGTAAAATGCGGGGGGGAAGCATGGGCAGTTTGGCCTGGAGCAAAATAATGCGCTGCCGCCCGATCACAGGTCCTGTCGAGGTCCCGTGGGTAGGGGCGAGGTGGCAATCACACGATGATCCTGCAGCGAGGCAAAGAAGCAGCGCGGCGCGGTCTCACCAACGGCATGCGCGATTCTGCGGAACAACAGAACTTTCGCTTTCCTCTTCATGCATATGTGCCGTTGGGTGCTTGTGCGCATCCTGTGGAGACTTGGGGGGGGGAACCTGTTTGCGACGGAACATGGGTGGGCGCCGGATGCCACGGACCACCACCGGAAACGCGATCAGACGCCCGCCCTTGCCCCGCGGTTTCCGGAAATTAGTACCTCGGAGGTACTAGTTTTTTACGGCGCATCTTCGGCGAGAAGCCTCGGGTTAGCCACGGGAGCTCTACACTTCCCAGATGTTGCGGTGTGATCGCGCCCGGAAAATCCGCCTATCTTCCGTCTCTGTAGCGTGGCTAATGCTTCGTGTGACTGCAGCCAATGTAGTATAGACAACAGTCCCTAATAATTTTGTAAAGTAACTTTGGGAATAATTTAGCACAGTGAAACTCTAAAGCCTGCGTAGGAAAGCCCTCTTGAATGATTCAGTTTTGCAATAGTTTGCAGAAAGCCGTGAGAGTGGGTGTCATCCTGACAAAATTTAGATTCTTTCAGAGGGGAGGAGGTGGAGGAAGAGGAGGAGGAGATTGCATTTACACTCTGCCCTTCATTTGGAGTCTCAGAGCGGCGTACAATCTCCTTTCCCTTCCCCTCCCCACAACAGACAACCTGTGCAGTGTTCCCTCTAAGATGAGTTAGTGTGAGCTAGCTCAGTTTTTTATCTTCCGGCTCACACATTTTCGTCTTAGCTCAGGAAGGATGGCTCCAGAGCAAACTAATTTATGCAGGAGCCAAATCGCTCACTCACAACTTTAATGCCAGTAGCTCACAAAGTAGAATTTTTGCTTGCAAGACTCCACAGCTTAGAGGGAGCATTGTGAGGCAGGTGGGGCTGAGAGAGCTCTCTCAGGGACTGCCCTTGATAGAACAGCTCTGACAGAACTTGTGACTGACCCAAGGTCACACCAGCAGCTTCATGCGGAGGAGTAGGGAATCAAACCCGGTTCTCCTAGATTAGAGTCCGGGCATCCAACACAGAACCCTTAAAGCAGTCAAGGACCCAGACGTGGCCCTTGTGTCAAAAAATTAGCCCACCTTGGGTTTCAGTTCTTAAATTCTTTGGATCACCTTAGTTCACAATATTTTAAAGCCTTTCTGCCTTCCAAGCATACTGAAAAACACAAACAGGGCACCTGGCAGGAAGAACTACTCCAAATTGTTCTTTTGCAAGTTCCTCCAAGCTGTGCATCTTGTGTAAAGTGACCTCGTTCTTCCGGCATCCAAACCACAGCATTTGATGCCTGGGGAAATGCTATTAGAACCTGCACTTATGCCAGCTTAAAACGACCCACCTACCATTCCAGCTGGTATGAAAAAGAGACTGTAGCTGGAATCCACACAAGAAAAGCCAGCAAGGACAAGTGAAAACTCAGCAGGTCCTTCCAAACGACGTTGTGGCTTTGGCAATAATCAGGGGTCATTTCGTAGAAAAAGAGGTGCAGGAGCTCATTAGCATAAGTCATTAGCATATGCCACACCCCGACATCACCGAAGTGTGTCAGAAGGCAACACCCACCACTCAGGCTCCACTGGACTGTTTTGGATTGCTAGCTATTGGGAGGGGGGACGTGCAGATCTGTCCTCGCAGAGGAGGGAGAGCTTGTACCTGAATAAGACTTGGTCTTAAAGGTGCCACTGGACTGTTTTGGATTGCTAGCT
>NW_015159830.1:107272-109367 GCF_001447785.1 Gekko japonicus
GTCCCTGGTTCAATCCCCGGCATCTCCAGTGGAAATGGCCAGGCAGTAGGTGGTGTAAAAGACCTCCGCCTGAGACCCTGGAGAGCTGTAAAGAGGGGCTGTGGCTCAGTGGAAGAGCCTCTGCCTGGCATGCAGGAGGTCCCAGGTTCAGTCCCTGGCATCTCCAGTGAAAAGGACCAGGCAGGAGGTGATGGGGAAGACCTCAGCCTGAGACCCTGGAGAGCTGTAAAGAGGGGCTGTGGCTCAGTGGAAGAGCCTCTGCCTGGCATGCAGGAGGTCCCAGGTTCAGTCCCTGGCATCTCCAGTGAAAAGGACCAGGCAGGAGGTGATGGGGAAGACCTCAGCCTGAGACCCTGGAGAGCTGTAAAGAGGGGCTGTGGCTCAGTGGAAGAGCCTCTGCCTGGCATGCAGGAGGTCCCAGGTTCAGTCCCTGGCATCTCCAGTGAAAAGGACCAGGCAGGAAGTGATGTGAAGGACCTCCGCCTGAGACCCTGGAGAGCTGTAAAGAGGGCCTGTGGCTCAGTGGAAGAGCCTCTGCCTGGCATGCAGGAGGTCCCAGGTTCAGTCCCTGGCATCTCCAGTGAAAAGGACCAGGCAGGAGGTGATGGGGAAGACCTCAGCCTGAGACCCTGGAGAGCTGTAAAGAGGGGCTGTGGCTCAGTGGAAGAGCCTCTGCCTGGCATGCAGGAGGTCCCAGGTTCAATCCCCAGCATCTCCAGCTAAAAGGACCAGGCAGTAGGTGGTGTGAAAGACCTCCGCCTGAGACCCTGGAGAGCCATTGCAAGTCTGAGTAAACAACAATATACACACTGCACATACACCGAGTGTCCCTGTGCCTTGGCTTTACCATTTTCCATCTCCAGCCTGTGCCAGCTGCACAATAAGTGAGAGAACTGAGCCGGCAAGGAAGTTATTGGAATTCTACAGCCATCTAAGTCGTATCATAAAGGACCTTGCCCTTGTTTAATTGATCATGTTCCAGTGTTTTAGGCGTATTTTTAAATGACTGTTACTTTATGTTATTTGTTTATATGTTTATGACAGGTTTGAGCTCTATTTTATGAAATGTTATGTAAGCCGCCCTGAGCCCACCTTGGCAGGAAGGGCGGAGTATAAATTGAATCAATCAATCAATCAATAAACAATGACTTTGATGGATCAATTGTGTGATTCAGTATAAGGCAGCTCCGTGAGCCAGTTTGATGTAGTGGTTAAGTGCACGGACTCTAATCTGGGAGAACCGGATTTGATTCCCCACTCCTCCACTCACAGCTGCTGGATGACCTTGAGCAAGCCACAGTTCTGGCACAGCTGTCCTTGAAAAGGAGCAGTTTCTGTCAGAGCTCTCTCCGCCCCACCTACCTCACAGGGTGTCTGTTGTGGGGAGGGGAAGGGAAAGGAGTTTGTAAGCCGCTCTGAGACTCCTTTGGGTAGTGAAGGGCGAAGTATAAATCCAGAAGCCCTCCCACTGTGGCCCCTCAAGCACCAAGAATACAGAGCATCACTGCCCCAGACATAAGAACATAAGAGAAGCCCTGTTGAATCAGGCCAGTGGCCCTCCCAGTCCAACACTCTGTGTCACACAGTGGCCAAAGATGCCAGGTGCCATCAGGAGGTCCACCAGTGGGGCCAGGACACCAGAAGCCCTCCCACTGTTGACCCCCTCCCAAGCACCAAGAAGACGGAGCATCACTTGCCCCAGATATAAGAATATAAGAGAAGCCCATGTTGGATCAGGCCAGTGGCCCCTCCAGTCCAACATTCTGTATCACACAGTGGCCAGAAATACCAGGTGCCATCAGGAGGTCCACCAGTGGGGCCAGAACTCCAGAAGCCCTCCCACTGTGGCCCCCTCCCCAAGCACCAAGAAGACAGAGCATCCCTTGCCCCAGACATAAGAACAGAAGAGAAGCCGTGTTGGATCAGGCCAGTGGCCCTCCCAGTCCAACACTCTGTGTCACACAGTGGCCAAAACCCAGGTGCCATCAGGAGGTCCATCAGGAGGTCCAGAACTCCAGAAGCCCTCCCACTGTTGCCCACCCTCCCAAGCACCAAGAATACAGAGCATCCCTTGCCCCAGACAAAGTGTTCCATC
>NW_015159830.1:110238-110833 GCF_001447785.1 Gekko japonicus
TAGCTCTTTTTCTACGAAACGACCCCTGATTAAAACCATACAATTATTTAAAACAGAACAGATAAAACAAATGCAAACACACAGTGCTGGCGGCGGTTAAAAGACTGTCTGAGATGGCTCGTTTTCAAAATGAATTTCCGCTTCCCAGATGTTCTTCTGCTCATAATTTCTTGTGGCAGCAGCTCGATGTTAAAACCGCGAGCCAGGGCTCTACGGCGGCGGCGGCCCCTAATTAAGTGCCTGGCGGAAGAGCTCCGTCTTGCAGGCCCTGCGGAACTCTGAGAGATCCCGCAGGGCCCTGATCTCCTTCGGGAGCTCGTTCCACCAGGTAGGGGCCGCCACTGAAAAGGCCCCGGCCCTGGTAGTAGCTAGCCTGGCCTCCCTCAGGCCAGGGAGGGTCAACCGATTTTGAGACCCGGTCCGTAGTGCTCTCTGGGGTATATATATTCTTGGTATATATATTCTGGGGTGTATATATTCTCTGGAGTGTATATATTCTTGGTGGTCTCCCATCCAAGTACTAACCAGGGCCGACCTAAAAATGAAGCCTATCAGCCTAATTAAATTAATAGCGATATGTTGTCCCCCTCTGTGG
>NW_015159831.1:0-1940 GCF_001447785.1 Gekko japonicus
CATGACATTTCTAAAACAGCTCATTAAAATCATATTAAAGTGCTAGCAGAAGTGTTTTGCTATGATATCGATGGCGTTATACGTTCTATAGATTATCTAAGTATTCAGCTCGTTGGTCTTCCCATATATGATGGGCGGGCACAGGCTGTCAGTAGTAGACCAGGCGCCAGGCTCTCTAAGTTTCTGTTGCTATTAAAGTTACGGTGATAACGGTGGTGGTGATGGTGGTGGTGATGGTGATGGTGGTGGCGGCGGCTCCTGGTTGAAAGCCTGGTGGAAGAGCTCCGTCTTGCAGGCCCTGCGGAACTGTAAAAGATCCTGCCTGGGCCCTGATCTCTTCTGGGAGCTCATTCCACCAGTGTGGAGCTGCCACCGAGAAGGCCCTGGTTGCGACCAGCCTGACGTCCTTGGGCCCTGGGGGGGGGGGCGCAATCAATTTTGTGACCCTGACCAAAGTGCTCATGGGGTATATATGGGGAAAGGCGGTCCCTCAGGTATGTCAGACCCTGGCCATAAAGGGCTTTAAAGGCCCGTAGACAGGATTTTCTGGCTTGTGGGGCAATTTTTTTTTTCTGGTGGGGCTACCAGAGATTCATTTTTCATCGTGCTCCAGTTTATGGCAAGCCCATGTGTGCCACACTGGAGTGCACCTTTAAACAAATGATTTAAAGATACATTTTCTGGATAAATTCCTGTGGGGCTGTGCCTTTAAGAAAGGGGGCAATGCCCCCAAAAGGCTCCACCGTGGCTACAGGCCTGGTTGGCAAGGCTGATAGTCCCTGTTGGCAGACATTCAGAATGGGATGATTTTAACCTCCTGAGCCTGGCTTGAGAATAAACTGCACTTCCTTCCTGACAGCTGAAACTGAGTTGAGATTTTTCAATGAGCATTGCAATTTCATCGTTGTGAAAGGCGTGGTCTGCTTGCTGAAGCAGTGCCCACCTCTTTGCCGCCCCTCACACTACAGTTCCCAGGGTGCACTGTGAGAAAGCGAGTGTTCCAAAACACAGTGACCTAATTGAACTGAAACTGAAATGGCCTAACTCCATTCCAGGAAAGTACAACTACGTGTCAAGAGACTTCTGTGAGAGTTTTGTTCCCTAGATAATGCAGCCAGGCCCACAAACACTCATATGAATCAGAGTGAAGTGCTGATAAAACAGCTGCCTAAAAATGGCTGCTATGCCAAGAGAACAAGGCCAAGGCGTGGGCGCACAGCGGCTGCAGTTGGTGATCTTGCTGGCTCAAAATGTGAGGGTCTATTGACAGAGCAGCCGACGTTGGTCTCTCAACAAAATCAAGGGTGGAAATCACTTGATCAGACCTTTTCTTTTCTCAGTGGATGGGGTCACCCAACAACTGAAAAATGTAATTCTTTCTGAGGACAAAATCCACCAGAAATCCTTATTTATCATTTATTTATTTATTACTTTCTATTTATATCCCGCCTTGGGTGAGGAAGAGCAGTTAAGAGCAGTTACAAACCAGAAGAAAGCCTTGAATAGGTATTTTCAGGGCTATTTTTGGGCAGGAACGCACAGGAACGGAGTTCCGGCTGGCTCCCGAGTTGGCCACACCCAGCAGGAACTCATTAACATAATAGGCCACACCCAACAGCAGAAACTCATTAGGATTGGCTACATTCGGGGTGTGTGGCCTAACATGCAAAGGAGTTCCTGCTACAAAAAAAGGCCCTGGGTTTTGACAACAAACAAGGTAAACAGAATAAGAAGGGAAAGGTGGAGACCACACTTCTGGTACCATGGGGTGTGGCCTAATGTGCTAATGAGCTGTGTTCTCATGGGTGTGGCCTAATATGCTAATGGGTTTTGCTGTTGGGTGTGGCCTATTATGCTAATGAGTTCCTGCTGGGCTTTTTCTACAAAAAGAGCCCTGGTTGAAAGAATATGCCTGAGTTTTGGTTTCAGTGATATCCTGT
>NW_015159831.1:3083-7174 GCF_001447785.1 Gekko japonicus
GAGGTCCACCAGTGGGGCCAGGACATTAGAAGCCCTCCCACTGTTGACCCCACCAAGCACCAAGAAGACAGAGCATCACTTGCCCCAGAGTCCCTATCTATACCTTGTGGCTAATAGCCACTGATGGACCTCTGCTCCATATGCTTATCTAATTCCCTTTTGAAGCCATCCATGCTTGTAGCCGCCACCACTTCCTGTGGCAGTGAATTCCAAGTGTTAATCACTCTTTGGGTGAAGAAGTACTTCCTTTTATCCATTCTAACCCAACCGCTCAGCAATTTCATGGAGTGCCCATGAGTTCTTGCATTGTGAGAAAGGGAGAAAAGTACCTCTTTCTCTACATGCTCTATCCCATGCATAATCTTATAAACCTCAATCATGTCACCCCTCAGCCGTCGTTTCTCCAAGCTAAAGAGCCCTAAGCGCTTTAACCTTTCCTCATAGGGAAAGTGTTCCAACCCTTTTATCATTCGAGTTGCCCTTTTCTGCACTTTTCCCAAAGCTATAATGCCCTTTTTAAGGTGTGGTGACCAGAACTGCCCACAGTATTCCAAATGAGGTCGCAGCATTGATTTATATAGGGGCATTATGATATTGGCTGATCTGTTTTCAATACCCTTCCTAATAATCCCCAGCATAGCATTGGCCTTCTTTATTGCAGTCACACACTGCAATTATTCACCTTGGGCAAGCTTATTCACCTTGGGCAAGCCATAGTTTTGGCACAGCTGTTCTTGAAAGAGCAGTCCTCCAAAGAGCTCTCTTAGCCCCACCTGCCTCACAGGGTGTCTGTTGTGGGGAGGGGAAGGGGAAGGAGTTCGTAAGCCGCCCCGAGACTCCGAGTGAAGGGCGGGGTGTAAATCCAATCTCCTTCTCCTACTACTTCTTCTTCTTTCTTCGCTGGAAAGTGCCGTCAAGTTGCAACCAACTTACGGCGACCCCACAGGACACAATGTAAAGTACTGGCTATTGCATACAGAGCCCTTCCATGCCCTTGGACCCTTGGACCTCCGAGGCCGCCTCTCCCCCTGTGCTCTGCCGTGACAGCTTCACTCATCCAAGCAGGGCCTTCTGCAGGGGCCAACCTGCAAGCGGGCAAAATCAACAAGTGCCCGGACAGGCACCTTCTCTGTCGTGTGCCCCCACTTTATGGAATGGCCTGCCTGAGGAAGTCAGGAAGGGCCCCCCGCTCTCTCCTGGCTTTGTGTGAAGTAGGCAAAACTGCATTACCGAAGAGGTCTTTTCTGTGCAGGGCAGCACGGAACCAATTAGTGGGCACTGTACAAATTTATATAGTTTGCTGTGGAGTTGGATCCTACCAGGGCTATTTTTGGGCAGGAACGCACAGGAACGGAGTTCCGGCTGGCTTCAGAGTTGGCCACGCCCACTACAGCCAAAACCTCTGCACATGAGTGGCTACAGAGGGAAGGCCTTGAGAGCGACCCCCCCCGGTGACTCCGAGGCGGCAGGCTGGGGGGGCCTGGAAGGATCGAAGAGGCATTTAAGGGCCATCTTGCCAGGCATCCCGCAGCCGTGGGGCAACTGGGCAAGCCAAGGGAAGGCATGGGGGTGTGGCCTAATATGCTAATGAACTGTGCTATTGGGGTGTGTGGCCTATTATGGTAACGAGTTTCTGCTGTTGGGTGTGGCCTATTATGCTAATGAGTTCCTGCTGGGCTTTCCCCACAAAGAAAGCCCTGGATCCTACTGTGTAATCTTGCGTCATTTAGTGTGTCATTTCAACACTTATGCCTTGCTTCAGTTCTATTCTTAAGGCTTCTGGTTGGCTCTACGACCCGAGGCCTACCGCATTGTTTACTGAACGTCTCAGTTGGTTGACTGTGCTGACTCACTCTGTGTAATCTGCCTTGAGTCCAAGTGAGGAAAGTGGACGATAGATAACATAAATAAAGTGATCAGAGGTGGTTTGCGATGGCCTTCCCTTGCATATAAAATCTAGACTTCCTTAGTGGTCTCCCATCCAAGTAATAATTAACTAATTACTGTATGGTGTTGTGTGTGATGTAGCCAGGAGATGCTAAGATGGTCTGGCTATGTGGAGTACTAGGTCTTTTTAGCGTTATGCACCACTAGGTGAGGAGCTACGGTGGCTCTAGTGGTTAAGACGCTGAACTGCAGGCTGTGGAAGGTCAGTAGTTCAGCAGTTCAAGACCCGAGTGTGCCGCATGATGGAGTGAGCTCCCGTCTCTACTTCCAGCTCCTGCCAACCTAGCAGTTCGAAAGCAAGAAATTGCAAGTAGATAAATAGGTACCACTTCAGTGGGAAGGTGACAGCGTTCCGTGCGCCTTGGTGTTTAGTCATGCCGGCCACATGACCACGGAAACGTCTTCGGACAGCACTGGCTCTTCGGCTTGGAAACGGAGATGAGCACCGCAACCCTAGAGTCGGATTTGACTGGCTTTCGAGCAAGGGAAACCTTTACCTTTACCACTAGGTGGCAAGCTAGACTTGTTTTCTGGGCTGAGCGAGCACTGAGAGAGCTGTGACTGACCCAAGATCACCCAGCCGGCCTCATCCAAGTACTAATTCACAGGGTTGCGGTAAGTTGGAAGCGACTCAACAGGACCTAACACACACACTCTCTCTTCCCCTAAAGTGTGTCCTACATTATTCATTGTGCAGTGTATTTTGCACCGATCTTTTTGCATCTGAACAGTTAGCATTCATGAGAGAATTAATTAATTCATTCATTCATTCAAATTTGTGCCCCGCCCTCCCCGCCTAAGCAAGCTCCTGGCAGCTTACACAAATAAAAGCGCACTAACATTCAGATATCATGACATTTCTAAAACAGCTCATTAAAAGCATACTAAAGTGCTAGCAGAAGTGTTTTGCTATCATATCGATGGTGTTATACGTTCTATAGATTATCTAAGTCTTCAGCTCGTTGGTCTCCCCATATATGATGGGCAGGCACAGGCTGTCAGTAGTAGACCAGGCGCCAGGCTCTGTAAGTTTCTGTTGCTATTAAAGTGATGGTAATAATGGTGGTGATGATGGTGGTAGCGGCGGCTCCTAGTTGAAAGCCTGGTGGAAGAGCTCCGTCTTGCCCTGCGGAACTGTAAAAGATCCTGCCCGGGCCCTGATCTCTTCTGGGTGCTCATTCCGCCAGTGTGGAGCCGCCACCAAGAAGGCCCTGGTTGCGACCAGCCTGACGTCCTTGGGCCCTGGGGGGGCGCAATCAATTTTGTGACCCTGACCGAAGTGCTCCCTGGGGTATATATGGGGAAAGGCGGTCCCTCAGGTATGTCAGACCCTGGCCATAAAGGGCTTTAAAGGCCCGCAGACAGGATTTTCTGGCTTGTGGGACAATTTTTTTTTCTGGTGGGGCTACCAGAGATTCATTTTTCATAGTGCTCCAGTTTATGGTAAGCCCATGTGTGCCACACTGGAGTGCACCTTTAAACAAATGTTAAAAAATGATTTAAAGATACATTTTCTGGATAAATTCCTGTGGGGCTGTGCCTTTAAGAAAGGGGGCAAAGCCCCCCAAAAGCTCCACCGTGGCTACAGGCCTGGTTGGCAAGGCTGTTGGCAGACATTCAGAATGGGATGATTTTAACCTCCTGAGCCTGGCTTGAGAAGAAACTGCCCTTCCTTCCTGACAGCTGAAACTGAGTTGAGATTTTTTTCAATGAGCATTGCAATTTCATCATTGTGAAAGCGTGTTCTGCTTGCTGAAGCAGTGCCCACCTCTTTGCCGCCCCTCACACTACAGTTCCCAGGGTGCACTGTGAGAAAGCGAGTGTTCCAAAACACAGTGACCTAATTGAACTGAAACTGAAATGGCCTAACTCCATTCCAGGAAAGTACAACTACGTGTCAAGAGACTTCTGTGAGAGTTTTGTTCCCTAGATAATGCAGCCAGGCCCACAAACACTCATATGAATCAGAGTGAAGTGCTGATAAAACAGCTGCCTAAAAATGGCTGCTATGCCAGGAGAACAAGGCCAAGGCGTGGGCGCACAGCGGCTGCAGTTGGTGATCTCGCTGGTTCAAAATGTGAGGGTCTATCGACAGAGCAGCCGACGTTGGTCTCTCAACAAAATCAAGGGTGGAAATCACTTGA
>NW_015159831.1:7361-11732 GCF_001447785.1 Gekko japonicus
TTAACATAATAGGCCACACCCAACAGCAGAAACTCATTAGGATTGGCTACATTCGGGGTGTGTGGCCTAACATGCAAAGGAGTTCCTGCTACAAAAAAAGGCCCTGGGTTTTGACAACAAACAAGGTAAACAGAATAAGAAGGGAAAGGTGGGTGTGGCTGGATGACCACACTTCTGGTACCATGGGGTGTGGCCTAATGTGCTAATGAGCTGTGTTCTCATGGGTGGGGCCTAATATGCTAATGGGTTTTGCTGTTGGGTGTGGCCTATTATGCTAATGAGTTCCTGCTGGGCTTTTTCTACAAAAAGAGCCCTGGTTGAAAGAATATGCCTGAGTTTTGGTTTCAGTGATATCCTGTTTTGAGAAAGTGGTTCCTACTTGAAAAAGCCTTGCCAGGTGAACCATGAAACTACACTGACAGCACGCCTGTAAGAGGAGTTCATCGGGACTGCCGTCTTTGGATATCAGTGTTGTGGCTCGGTTGTCTAGTTTCAATTTGGAATGTGACTTCTGTTTCTGAAAATTGAAGACACCCGAGCACCTCCAAGAGAGTGACTTATGAGCCTCTGATGGACTGTGGGAACGTTTGGGTTTTTTGCCCTATGATTTGAGAATTTGAATTTTGATATTGTTGGTATATGAATAGCTTTGGAATTTATGGAATTTATTTATGAATTGTGTGTATGATATAAATTAATCTTGTTTCCACAGGCAGCACACCCTTGACTTAGTGCATATCTCCTTATCATTGTCCTATAATCTTGATTTCAGACTGATAGAAGCCCACCACAGGAAAACCGTGAGAGGTACACCTTTTAAACATTGCACCGTTACATACGTGGCACACCGCTCCTTGGCCCACAGCAGCAGAGCCTTCTTTGCTGACATCTTCCACCGTTCCTTCGCTTTGGCGCTTCGGTTGGTCAGTGGGCTTTCCGTGGGTGACGATCCAACATCACTTGCATTGTCCGGAGAGGACTGATTGTAGCCACAAGCCAGAGTCCAAGCCAGTTCTTCAATCTAGCAAAGAAGAATTCAGAAAAGGAGAAAACCTTGAGCCCGAAGTCTTTGCTAAGGATGCCAAGGAATGAGTTTCAGACATGCAAGATCTGAGATGGTACAGTCCTCACTTACTGGGAAAATCTCCTTCGGAAAACTCACCACATCAGAGAAAAACCCCTAGGCTAGACTTCTTCATAGCATGCTACGTTTTCATATTGGTTGTCGTTTTCGCAAGGGCCACAATAAAATGAACAGCTTCCACCGTTAGTTTCCAGTTCAGAAGCACCTTAAGAGACCAACAAGTTTTTCAGGGTATGAGCTTTGGAGAGTCAACACTCCCTTCGTCAGGTAAGAAAGGAGCTCTGACTCTCGAAAGCTCATACATCAAAAATCTTTCTGGTCTCTGAGGTGCTACCGGAATTGAACCCGGCTGGTCTACTGCAGACCAACACGGCTATCCTCTGCAACTGGCTTCCACTGTGAAAACTGAGATGGTACAGCCCTATCTGAGGACTGATACGGCTTCAAACATGGCCATCTGAATAGACCCTTGACAGATTCCCAGATTCAAAAACATAGGTTTCTGTCTTTCTTTGCTTTGCAAAGACTAGGTTATCTATTTTGTTTGTTTTGCTATTTTTGTATATGTGTGTGTATCTGCACCTGGAAGTCATACCGACCTCTGGTGACTGACCCCTCCTGGGGGCCTCGAGGATGTGACTGAATAAAGCCTACCCCCGCCCTCCTGACTTGGTATTCCAAGGAGGTCTCCCAACATTCCCTCTAAGCCGTGGAGTCTTGTGAGCAAAAATTCTACTTGGTGAGATACTGGCATTAAAGTTGTGAGCGAGTGATTTGGCCCCTGCGTAAATTAGCTTGCTCTGGAGCCGTCCCTTCCTGAGCGAAGACAAAAATGTGTACGCTGGAGGCTAAAAAAACTGTGAGCTGGCTCACACTCACTCAGCTTAGAGGGAACACTGCTCCCATCCAAGCACTGGCCACAGTCAGCCCTGCTCAACTTCTGAGATCTGACGAGAACTGGGCTTGCCTACACTATCCAGATCAGGGCAAGGGTAGGTTATATTTTGTGGAATAACAACTTACATTTTTCAAGTCAAACATTCCCTTCGTCCGATAGCAAACGAATACCACATACCTCTTAAACAAGACCTGTATGTGAGGCTATGTTAACAAATGGGATAAAAACCTAAAGGAGGGGGAGCCTCTGGAGAGAGATAAATTTAATAATTGATCATACAATTTCTGGTATAATACCAGACCAAACAATCTGGTTAAGGGAGGGAATTTCTTCTCTCAGAACCCTTTGGTGGCTCAGACTTCTCCTGGTCTCATGGCACTGGTCCCTGTAGGACCATCTATAACCCCCTTATCCTCCTGATCAGTGTTCCCTCTAATTTCCCCCCCTACTGAGTGGAGCAGTGCACATCCTGAGCAGACTATAACCGCTGTAATCCTAAAATGGGCAATGGGCAGTGCAAGACCCTGCGTGGCTCCAGATTGCTGATGAGCGGGGCTTCCTGAGTTAATGAATGGCCAATCACATGCACAGCTTAGAGCAGGAGTGTCAAACATAGGGCCCCGGGGCTGGAACTGGCCCATCCAGGGCTGTTATGCGGCCCACGAGCAACTGGTGCAAGGAAGGGAACTTGGGGGTGGGCGGAGCCACCCCAATTGTGGCTTCAGCACAGCGGGACAACCTCATCTGCAGCAGTCAAGGAGAATTTCACTTCAGGGACAGCCTGACTGGTAAGTTGGGAGCCATTGCAGCCCCATTTCTACCTCTCCACTCGGCCTCCAGCTCTGGGGATGCTGTCCCAGATGGCCGCAGGGATCAGCATTTGCACATGGGGGAGTGCAGACAGTCTTCTGTTGGGGCATGGGAGCATCTGCCCAGCTGGGTCTCCAGTCTACTCATGCGGGTTTTCCTCTGCACCCCCCTCCCGGCCCATGGGACCTTGCAGTGAGGACACACCAACTCAGAGCTTGCCAGTTGCTGTCCTTTATAAAGTTTATATCTCTGGTACCTGGCATTCCATTTTAGGGCACACATGGCTTGGCCCAACCAAGTGACATTTATGTCACATCCGCCCCTCGTACTAAATGAGCTCGACACCCCTGGCTTAGAGGGAACAGTGCGTCCTGAGTCTTGCCCCCCTTCCAGTTCTGGGCCACCCCGCTTTTCTCTACCTTGCCTAGGGGCTAGGTGAACCCAACCTAACTCTTCCCCTCTCCCGGCGGCCTCCATTTCCAAAGCCAAGAGCACCCACCCATGATGTCATATCTAGGCACCGAAGGCCTTGACTGAGCCGGAGGAGTTCTGCCTTGAAAAGGGCCAGGCAAACTGCATCAGCCCTGCTTTGCTAGAGGGAACACACTGACCACAATTCATTGTGTATACACCGTAACATGTTTGAGAAGGAAGTGAAGGAGGCAGCTACGGGACATTCTTCACTTCTCACTGTAACTTTTTACAATAGCCCAATTCAATATGTAATCTAAATTGAACCCACTGAGCTCTTGTATCTTTACTTATTCTCATCGTGATTAGTGTAAACAAATACATTGTTTCTGCCCATGGGGAAAACATAATTTGGGAGAGAGGAGATCTTCTCTTTCTCCCCAGCCCGACCTTCGCATTCCTACCCCCAACTTAGTTAGCGATTTGCCTCTGTCCTATTATTTGATGGCCCAAGCTAGCCGGATCTCGCCAGATCTCGGAAACTAAGCAGGGTCGGCCTCCCTGGCAGGTATTTGTGTGACCCATGCCATTTGTTTACATTATTTTATTTTAATTAAAAGGCTTTAGCATATAGGGCCTGGGGAGCAAAAGGTCACACAGCACAGGCAATTTGAAAAGTTGCTCACCTATTACCCACTGCAAGGGCTCCACCTAAGGTTGCCAGGTGCAGGCTGAGAAATACCTGGAGATTTGGGGGGTGGAGCCTGAGAAGCGCACAAGAGCGGAGCTCCGGCAGTAAGGAGGCCACATGCAACAAACCCCACCCCCTGCTCCCAGTAGCCCTCAGTTGGGCTACGAGGAGCAAGAAGCAGCCAGGTAAGTTGCAGAGGGCCCCCCCGGCCCACCTTCAGGTACAAGCTCTCCCTTTTCTGTGAGGGCAGATCTGCGTGTCCCCCTCCCCATAGCTAGCAATCCAAAACAGTCCAGTGGCACCTTTAAGACCAAGTTTTATTCAGGTACAAGCTCTCCCTCCTCTGTGAGGACAGATCTGCACATTTCCCCCACCCAATAGCTAGCAATCCAAAACAGTCCAGTGGAGCCTGAGCGGTGGGTGTTGCCTTCTGTCACACTTCCGGTGATGTCAGGGGGTGTGGCATATGCAAATAAG
>NW_015159831.1:12288-29565 GCF_001447785.1 Gekko japonicus
ACCATCTCATCCTTTGCCGTCCCCGTCTTCTTTGACCTTCAATCTTTCCCAGCATCAGGGTCTTCTCCATTCTTCGGCGCTCGGCCTTCGTTATAGTCCGACTCTCGCAGCCATACATGACTACTGGGAATACCATTGCTTTGACCATGCGGACTTTTGTTGGCAGGGTGATGTCTCTACTTTTTATCATGCTGTTTAGTTCACTAAATATTAATTATTGGAATTTACTAGTCCAATATCATATAGCTATTTAGTTCACTAAATATTAATTATTGGAATTTACTAGTCCAATATCATATAGCATATGGCACTTCAAATGATATCACGTTTCACCAAAAAATTACTCAAAGATACAAGACTTTCACAAGGAAAGAACCATAATTCTAAATGGTCAACACTAATGGCAACACATTGAGTAATTTTTTGCAAAACATGGTATTGTTTGAAATGCCATATGCTATGTGATACTGGACGAGTAAATTCCAATAATTAATATTTAGTGAATGTTTTGTACACGGTGTTACTTTGCTGCTTGTAATCTCTCTAGTAGCCAGTCTGGTTGTAGAGGTTAAGTGCACGGACTCTAATCTGGGAGGACCGGGTTTGATTCCCCACTCCTCCACTTGCAGCTGCTGGATGACCTTGGGCAAGCCGTAGTTCTGGCACCAGCAGTGCTGGAAAAAGAGCATTTCTCTCAGAGCTCTCTCGGCCCCACCTGCCTCTCAGGGTGTCTCTTGTGGGGAGGGGAAAGGATTGGAGTTTGTAAGCCGCTCTGAAACTCCAAGTGAAGGGCAGGGTATAAATCCAATCTCCTCTTCTTCTCTATACTTTGTTTTCCCTGTTTGGTTTGTACCACCTGGAGGCTGGCGACTCTACCTCAACCTATCAGTCTGGCCTGCACTGGAGAGAGAAGGCCTAGAGTTTGGCTGAGGGAACTGCCAATTTCTTTGCAGAGATGTGAGGGGCCCGACCAGAGAGAAATTCTATGTCAGAATTTCCCTTTATAGGCGATATGATAAAGTCAATCTGTTGTTTCAAACTTTTCCCCCTCACTCAGTCCGGCCTGCAGCAGGAGAGAGAAGGCCTAGAGCCTGACTGAGGGAAACTGCTAATTTCTTCGCTGGCCAAATCAGGGAGGTAAAAGCACCAAAAGCAGAAGCAACAGCCAGAGACACTGAAGAACGTAAGGGGAAGAATCGGCCCTGGATTTCTTTAACTTAATATTTTGGACTATCTCTTTTTCTTCTGTTCCTGGGCCCTGTTTGCTAGGATTTGCCTTTGTTCAGACTACCCTTTCTGAAGGGCACTGAAGATTCAGTCTCTGCAAATGTTGCTATGTTCAGAGCCCTTACGACTCAGTTGTAACCTCTAGTTGTAAAAAGGTTGGGTTTATGATTAACGTTTGTTACCTTGAAAACCATTAACAACTTTATTTTATTTTTATTTATTTATTTTGCTTTTTGAAGCAGTTTCACATTTGCTCACCAAGACACAAGGGAGTTGTCATTTATTGATGTGAACACTGCCCCCCAACTCTCCAACTGGAAAAAGTAATTGAGGAGAGGGATCTATCTAGCCAGGGTTCTGCTAGATTACATAAGAACATAAGAGATGCCAATGTTGGATCAGGCCAAACGCCCATCCAGTCCAACACTCTGTATCACACAGTGGCCAGAAATACCAGTGCTATCAGGAGGTCCACCGGTGGGGCCAGGACACTAGAAGCCCTCCCACTGTTGAGCCCCCCCCCCCCCAAGCACCAAGATGACAGAGCATCACTTGCCCCAGAGTCCCTATCTATCCCTTGTGGCTAATAGCCACTGATGGACCGCTGCTCCATATGCTTATCTAATTCCCTTTGGAAGCCGTCCATGCTTGTAGCCACCACCACTTCCTGTGGCAGTGAATTCCAAGTGTTAATCACTCTTTGGGTGAAGAAGTACTTCCTTTTATCCGTTCTAACCCGACCGCTCAGCAATTTCATAGAGTGCCCACGAGTTCTTGTATTGTGAGAAAGGGAGAAAAGTACCTCTTTCTCTACCTGCTCTTTCCCATGCATAATCTTATAAACCTCAATCATGTCACTTGAATGTGAAACCACCAACGAAGTTCAAGGTCGCTATGCAGAGGCAGGCAATGGCAAACCACCGCTGAACAACTCTTGCCTTGAAAACCCATAATTCAGCGGCAACTTGATGGTCCTCTTCACACATATTTAAAACCATCGCTCCTGTCCAAACGCCATTTTGTGAGCAACTACTGGATCCGTAGCCAAACTGGCAACCACACAGTGGGATCCATGTGCCCCTTTTCACCTGGACACTTACAAATGCTTTGCTCAGAGCAACCAGATCAAATGGAACATTTCTGCAGATGGAAGGATTTTTGCCAGCAAAACATGGGTTTTTTTGCCTCCCCTTTCCAATTCCAGTCCAAAATTCCCCCTGAATCAGGACCAGACTAAGACATGCTGAGGCTCTAAACTGTGTGGAGTTTAAGGGGATCTGTAGCATTACCCCCCCCCCAAAAAAAGGTAATTCAGTAATTTTAGTGCTGCTTTTTTTTTTGCATGTATAGGCCCTTCATAATTTGAGGCCTTAAACTGCAGCTTACTTGGCTTGTGCATAAAGCCCTGCAGAGCCAGCTTGGTGTAGTGGTTAAGAGCAGTGGACTCTAATCTGGAGAACCGGGTTTGATTCCCCACTTCCCCATTTGAAGCCAGCTGAGTGAGTTTAGGCAAGTCACAGCACGGTCAATTACCCCCCCCCCCAAAAAAGGAATTCAGTAATTTTAGTGCTTTTTTTTTTTTTTTGCATGTATAGGCCCTTCATAATTTGAGGCCTTAAACTGCAGATTACTTGGCTTGTGCATAAAGCCCTGCAGAGCCAGCTTGGTGTAGTGGTTAAGAGCAGTGGACTCTAATCTGGAGAACCGGGTTTGATTCCCCACTTCCCCATTTGAAGCCAGCTGAGTGAGTTTAGGCAAGTCACAGCACGGTCCAACTAAACATAAGCATGGCTCGCCACCTAGTGGTGCCAAAAAAGAGCTACAGTTTCAGGCAGCCAAATAATCCTTCGGGATCTCCTGGCTATTCCACAAGCAATGCCATACGATATATTTTTTTTACTTTGCCCTAAAGCAATTCAGGGGGGCACTTGGGGCTGAAACAGCTGGAGGGAGGGGGGAAGAAACCCTGCACAGGTGGAAATCCTTCCATGCATGGAAATGCTGCAGTGGGTCCAAGCCTTAACACATTTCCCAAATGGTAGCCTTTAAACACTCACATGGAAATGCAGTATGATTGTCCAAATGAGGCCCAGTACGATGGATGGATTCCCTTCAATGATATCGGCAACGTGAATGTTGATGAGCTTGATCTGGGCAAAGAAAGATTTTGGCTGGTGAAAAAACACGGATGAATCCCATCACCACACTTAAAGAGGTCCTCATCAGAGGTCAGAGAGTCTCCATGCGCATTCCACAGAACACTAGACATACTTGATAACAGTGCCATTTTGCTGCCTCTTCATAGTTCTGCTGGAGGCAGCTTACAATTAAAAACCACAACAGCACACACACACGCAGCTGCTGGTGTGACCTTGGGTCAGTTACAAGGTCTCTCAGAGCTATTCTCTCAAGAGCAGTCCTCGAAAGAGCTCTCTCGGCCCCACCTACCTCACAGGGTGTCTGTTGTGGTGAGGGGAAGGGATAGGGATTGTCAGCCGTTCTGAGACTCCGAGGGAAGGGTGGGGGTATAAATCTAATCTCTTCTTCTTTTATTTTGCTTTTGTTAGTGTTTTTTTAAATTTGCCATTGGCAGCAAGAAAATAGTCTCCAGTTTTCCAATAATATTTCCAGCTAGCAATAAATGCCACAGGAACAATCCCTCTCATTCTGCTTTCGAGAGTACACAAAGAATGATGTCCTACAGGTGTGGCTGAAAACCACCTTGTTGAGATCTTGGTGGCACGGTGGCATCTCGACGCAAGCAAAAAAACTTCTCTGGGTTGAAATAATACTGACCGATCTGTTCCTGAGAAAACGCAGGGCATTTCCAACATTGCTTCTGCACTGGAAAGGGTTGCATCCTCTTTCTCGTGGCTGCAAAGACGACAAATTAGAATTACAGTTTGAATCAGAAGAGGATCATGAGAGGGAGGGCAGGAAGGGTCGCCTCAGTGCTTAGTTCTTGTGGTCCTTTCTTTACACACCCAGGGAAACACTGATCACCACGATGGGGCCAGGAAGCAATTTTTCGGACGTACTAGTTTCCTGAAACCGCGGGGCAAGGGCGGCCGTCTGATCGCATTTCCAGTGGTAGTTCCGGCGCCCGCCCATGTCCCCTCGCAAAAAGGTTTTTTCCCCCAAAGTCTCCACGGATGCGCACAAGCACCCAAGGGAGCATGCGCACATTTGAGTTTTTAAAAAAACCCAATCCTGTTTGCCCGCCCCGCTTCTTTGCCGTGTGATCCGCCCCTCCCCTTAACCACGGGACCTCCACGGAACCTCCATAGGACCTCCACAGGAGGTCTGATCGTGCAACCGCGCTTTAATTATCCCCGGGGCAAACAGCCACGCTTCCCCCCTGCATTTTCCTGCCCGTGTGCCTACAGCCAGTGATTAGATTGGTCTGACGGCTTTCTTCTCAGCGTTTCTTCTTTCTCTTTGCTACACTCAGGCTGGGGATCCTGTATCTTTGCTGGAGGTAACTAACAGCATCCTATTCTTTGAGCTGCACTGTTATAGCTCCTCTGTCACCAGAACCAGAGAAATACATTTCAATGTACCATTCTAAATTATATCTATATATCTAATAGCCAAGGTGCCCTCTGTGTGTGGATATCTAAATCCGCACATCGGGGGCACCTAGGGGGCAAAGAGATTTTCCTACACATTTGGGGCAACGAAATCTATAAAATCTATTTAAAAAACTATAGAGGGGATACTTAAATCCCCCCAAAAGTAAAGGAGCGTTCCCTGAGCATGTGCAGAGAATGCATTCACCACTAGGAAATATGGCAGAGCCGTTGCTGTTGTCAGCGGCGGCAGCGTGGGGGGGAAGCCTTGACGGACCAGCGGCTGGGAGCCGCGGCCATTGCTGCTGGGGGGGAAGCCTGGCTGGCCCCGCAGCTAGGTGCCACACAGGGCTTGCCGCCGTTGCAGCAGGGGGGAGGGAGAAGACTTGGAGCCATGTACATTGTTGCTGTCGGCGGGGGGGGGGGGAAGCCTGGCGGCCCGGCGGCTAGGACTGGCACAGGACTGAAAGCCGTTGCTGCTGCTGGCTGTGGGGGGGGGGGGGAGGAACCTTGGGGGGGCGGGGCTGCGGTCGCTGCCGCCACCTCCTCCGTGCGGAGCTCCTGCTGCTTCAGCAGGCCAGCCACCCGGGAGCCGTGGGGAATACCCCCTCCCGCGAGTATCGTGGGTCCCGCTTCTTGCTACATTCTAATATCCTTTTGCATTACATTACAATCACTATTCCCATCTACTATTCCAAATAAAGAAATACACTAAAATCTATTGCACACAGTCCAAGTATATATGGATTCTTTCTCTTCCTCATTCTCTTACCAGTTGGCATCCCGAAAGCACTTCCAGCAGATCCAAAAGAACGTGTCCCTTCCCAACGTCTGCATACAAGTCCAAGACAGCAGAAGGAGGAGAATGCTGCAAAGCATTAATTTATATTTTCATTACCACCACTCACGCTCATCAAGAGCCTGATCCTGTATTCCCCTCACTGGCACTGCAGAGAACTCTAGAGATATCTGGCTGTCCTCAACCAAGGCTGTCCTCAACCTTTTCGGCCCTGGCCCTGACCTGGTGGAATCAGGGCCGGCCCAAGGTTTTTCGGCGCCCTAGGCGAAACTAACGCCCCCCCCCCAGGCAAGGCTGCCTTGTGGCACCCCCCCTCACCTTGTGTCTCTCCCCACCACCACCTCGTGCCTCTCCGGCACTCAAGCCGGGTGCTAAGCTGGGTGCATGGGGGGGGGAGAGGGGGCTACGAGGCTCTTCGGAGGGCGGCCCTTCTGCTTTTTCTCCCCCCGCCTGCTTCCCCCGTCTCTCCTTCCCCCCTGGGGGACCGGGACCCCACCAGCCATGTGCGTCCTGTCCCCTCGCTCCCTGCGGTGGCGGTGCCAAGGAGACTGACCGAGGGCAGCATGGAGGAGTCGTCCTGTCCGAGCAGGCCCGTCTCGGAGGAGGAAGCGGTGGTGGGTCTGCTCCAGCCCCCTCTATGCACCACGCACACCTACCTGAGCCGCCCTGCCACTGGGCCCTTCAGGGGGCGCCGTCCACCTCCTCCCTGCCCTGCAGGCCACCTGAGCCTCAGGACAGGCCCCGAGCACAGCAGGGGGCGCTTCCTCCCTCCTCGCTTCCTTCCCCACCTGCTTCTGGGCACACTGGGTGCCAGACTTGGGGTGAAAGAGGCGGCGGTGGTCCCCTGGTGAGGGACTAGATGCATGCAGGGCTTTTGGGGGGGGACTTTTGGCAGGGGGCGGGTGCTGTTTGGCACCCCTAAGGGCAGGCCCACTCTAGGCGAATGCCTAGTTCACCTAGTGAGTGAGCCAGCCCTGGGTGGAATTATCTGCCCAAATTACATCAGGGCCCTGTGGGATCTTATGCTATTCCACAAGGCCTGCAAGGCAGAGAAGTTCCGGCAGGCATTTGGTTGAGGATGGCAATGGTTGACATCATGGCTGGCGTATTTCCTGGGTCTCTGTCCCCTGAAGGATTTAACATCTGTAACTCCACCCCTCCTCAATACCCGTGAGGCAACACAGACCGAATAATGGGAGGGATTCACAAAAGCCCGCCTCTTGATCTTTAACTACTGTAGTACATACTTTTTTAATAAGGACTGTATGATTTTATTGTTTTTAATTTGTACATCACCTAGAGCCTAGGCGATTAAAAAAATGCAAATAAATAAATAAATACTGCCTCCAAAACAAACCGGCTAGAACAGATGGCTGCTATTTAACCTGATTTTTTTAAAAATCAGCTACTGGGGCAGATCACACCACTATCCTATAACTCCACCGAGCAAAGGTGGTTGTTTTTTAAATAAAACAACAATTTTTAAAAAATAAAGTTTGCTCGGTGAAGTGGTAGGATAGCAGTGGATATGTCAGTCATATAAGCTGCAAAGCTGAGCAGAGGCCAAGCTCACATCCCCAATGCAACCTCACATCTGTCTTCATCCTTGAGAAGCCACGTCGTAGCCACGTTCCCCAAATGAATTTCAGCTATATATTTGCCTCAAGGTCTTTCCTAAAAGAATGGGCCCAGAGACTCAGTTACCCCTTTTGAAACCTGTTCCATGTGATATTATTTTCCTTTCCAGTTTAACTAGCCTGGCTGTAATGTAGCTATTTAACCTGATTTTTAAAAAATCAGATACTGGGGCAGATCTCACCACTATCCTATAACTCCACTGAGCAAAGGTGATTGTTTTTTAACCGCCCTGAGCCTTTGGGAGGGCGGTATTATGGGGCTCTTCCATTGAGGGAAGAGCCACTTAAATTGGAGAAAAGATACTTGGAGGATGGTTGGCTCCACCCCACTTTCTCTTCTTGGTTCTTCTCAAAACCCATCCCCTCCCTCGATCGTCCACTTACCTTTTCCAGCTGTGAATTGATCCAGCTAGTAAAAGTTTTCTTTTGCGTATTCTCCTGCTCCGCTGTATGAAAAGAAAGAAGAATCGCCCGTAAGCAAGGAGCTGGGGAGAGGGACTTACTTCCCCCCCACACCTTTTTTTACATGAAACTTGAATACGTTTCTTATCCCTTAACATCTGCTCTGGCACAAGGTTAAAAGCAAAGTGCAGACGATACTTTCAAGAGGATGCCTGCTTCTTTCAGGATGGCCGTTGGTGAGTATTTTGAAAAAAAGCAGCTATGTTAGGAAAACACATCTGCTACCCTCCACAGCTGATTGGTATGTGTGAAACTTTTTTTTAACACTTTATTTTCATTTTCTACAAACAAAAAGTAACTTGGGCCCCGGTCACACGGGCAGGAAACTGCAGAGGAGAAGCGTGGCTGTTTGCCCTGGGGCAAACTACTGCGCAGTTACGCGATCAGACCTCCTGTGGAGGTCCTGTGGAGGTACTTCAGCCAGTCATATATAATTCCCCATCTCTCCCAAAAAGCTTCCTCTGGCTTATTTTGTAATGTAATAGTCAATTTGTCCATTTCAGCTATCTCAAGTATCTTATTTTTGAGGTATGTGTGAAACTTGAACTCGGTTCTCTCCACCAGTGCACAGCATCCTGGGAGAAGCAGCCCGTTAGTCACACAACGGGATCCGTGTGGCATTTAGTGCACACCCTCCTAATCGAGCACATTTTTATCTCACTTTTCCTAAGTATTATTACTTTTATTTGTATCACACCATGGGCTCAGGGCAGCTCAATAAATATATGATTAAAAACCAGTTAAATAAAACAAGATGGCAGCAAAGAAGCATAACATCACTCCAGAGCAGCCCAATACGCTTCCCATAAAATGTTACCATTAACTCTGGCTGGCCACATGGTCTCACTCTGTTTCATTTTACCCTGAAAAATGGGGTAAAATGTGGGGTCCGTTAGGCTGAGAAACAGCTAACTGGCCCAAGATCACCCAGAGACTGCACAATGGAGAGACTTGAACCCAGGTCTCCGCAGACCTAGTCTAACATTCTAAGCAGACAAGCAGAGGTGGTTTGCCATTACCTTCCTCCACATAGCAATCCCAGCCTTCCTTGGTCCCATTCAAGTACTGACCAGGGTAGACCCTGCTTAGCATCCAAGTCCTGAAAAGCTTGGGGCTCCTTGCACTATCTTAGCACTATAGTAACAATTCACTACTGGGTTGTCAAGTAAAATCCAGTTGCTACAGCACTACGATAGCACAATACCCAACCAGATACGGATGCAGATTCCATCTCAACAGGGACACACTGGTATCATCCCTACTTCACCATCCCTTTTCCTTCTACTATTACACACAGCCGAAGGTTCTTCACTGCTTCATTTAGTCTGAAGAACTCCCTTTGATTTAAAAGCCAAAAGGAGGGTTCTCTTTGCAGCCGAAGATAGGGGGGTCAACAGTGGGAGGGCTTCTAATGTCCTGGCCCCACTGGTGGGCCTCCTGATGGCACTGGTATTTCGGGCCACTGCGTAACACAGTGTGTTGAACTGGATGGGCCTTTGGCCCGATCCAACATTGGCGTCTCTTATGTTCGTATGTTCTTATATACCAGAAAACCACGTTTGTTTCTCAGTTATCAAGGGCTGAAAACATGTCTCAGCAGCGGCTGTTCACAAAATCAAATTGAATCCATGTGATACCTTTCGATTGGTGGAAAGCGCAGTCAAGTCACAGCTGACTTGGGGCGTGCCCATAGGGCTTACAAGGCAAGAGACACATAGACATGGCTTGTCGTCACTTGCCTCTGCAAATACCTTTGTGTGCAAGCCCACTTCCTCAGATACATTGAAATGGAAGTTAACAGTCCATACATATAAGGCAAAGGGTGACCAGCAAATTAGCATACAACGTAATGAAGATGTTTCAACCGATGCAAAGACCAAACAGGAATAACTGGCTAAATTAATATGGTCATTCATTTATTCATTCATTCATTCATTCATTTATTATGTCGATTTGTATCCCGCCTAGCCACAGGACTTTTGTTTGGATTTAATTCCAGGGGAAACACAGTGAAGCAAACAAATATTATTAAGGAAAAAAGCAGACTGTCACGCCAACTCTTGTCTTTTATTTTGTATCATCCGCCTGATGAGCGGTTCTTGAACTGGGAAGCTTGTGGCATGTTTTGTGTCATTTTTGTTAACCATAATAAAAACATATCCCATGGATTTGGTTTCTTGTTCCAGATTTCATGCAGGCCAATATGGCTGTTTGGTGTAGTGGTTAAGTGCACAGACTCTGGGAGAACCAGGTTTGATTCCCCACTCCTCCACTTGCACCTGCTGGATGACCTTGGGCAAGCCTTAGTTCTGGCACAGCTGTTCTTGAAAAAAGAGCAGTTTCTGTCAGAGCTCTCTCAGCCCCACCTGCCTCACAGGGTGTCTGTTGTGGGGAGGGGAAGGGAAAAGGAGTTTGTAAGCCGCTCTGAGACTCCCTTGGGTAGTGAAGGGTGGGGTATAAATCCAATCTCTTCTCTTCTTCTTTGTAGCTGTGATGCACCCTCAAGGGTTAATGCGTAACAGAGTCTGAGAACCTTTGAGTGACAGGCTGTTTGAACAGAATTCTGTTGAGAGAGTCACTCAAGCCTCTCCTGTACCATTTCAAAAGCAGAATATAAGACAGAGATTTTGTCTCTCCCTACAGTTCCCCGGCAGTCCAAGGACTTATCAGTCCCTTGGACTGCAAGGAGATCAAATTAGTCAATCCTAAAAGAAATCAACCCTGACTGTTCCCTGGAAGACCAGATCCTGAAGTTGAAGCTCAAATACTTTGGCCACCAAATGAGAAGGGAGCACTCACTGGAGAAGACCCTGATGCTGGGAAAGATTGAAGGTCAAAGAAGAAGGGGATGGCAAAGGATGAGATGGTTAGACAGTGTCATCGATGCAACAAACATGAAATTGAGCAAGCTTCAGAGGACAGCGGAAGACAGGAGGGCCTGGTGTGAACTGGCCGATGGGGTCGCGAAGAGTCGGACTCGACTGTGCAATTGAACAACAAACAACAGTTCCCCGGGCTGGGCCAGCATCCATCCATCTATCCATCTATCTATCTGACTGGGTGGGACAAACATAGACAAACCAACTAGAAGAAAACAGATAAAGGGGCTGCTCAGCATGAAAGACAACAGAAGGGGAAATCCTGTGTGTGAGGGAAGGAAGAGGATTAGATCGTCATTTTAGCCCTAAACAGAACCTCTGATTCCCGTCCCCCCATGGGAAAAACACCAGTTTGGTGCAGTGAACAGAGAGACCCAGAGAGATCTACATTCAAATCAGCCAGGAAGCATTCTGGGACAATAACAGTCTCACAGCTTCATCGGATTATCGTGAAGGTGCAGTTGTAAGCCAAAGGGAACCACCCTGGAGGAAGAGTGGGTTTAAAGTGATAGATAAAGACAAGCGACTGAGCGGCTGAAAAGGCTCTTCAATCTCAAACTTGCTTATGAAAGTTTGCTTTCTAGGCTGCTGATGAAAACTTTGGCAGATCATTAAGAAGGGCATCCAGGTGTTCCCACAGGCAAACAAAACCCACCTCTGTGCGGCTACATACTGTTTGCAGAATAAAGCTGTCTAATGAGGCACAAACACTGCGGTGCCGTTGATCTCAGAGGGAATAAGACATGCTTGGGGCTGTCTGTATTCTGAAGTTCAGCAACCAGACAGAAAGACAAATTAGCATCCAGAACATCTGAGCTGAAAGCTGGAGTCCTAGTCCAGGCTTGCCCTATCTTATCAGATCTTGGAAGCTAAGAAGGATCGGCCTGGATTCGTTTTTGGATGGGAGACCACCGAGGAAGTCCAGGGTTGCTATGCAGAGGCACGCAGGGGGAAACCACCTCTGCACGTCTCTTGCTTTGAAAACTTTACAGGGTTGACAGAAGTCAGCTGCAACTTGGCAGAGCTTGACTGCACTTTCTACCACTACTGTAGTCACTAAGGCCCTTTTCACATTAGTGTCCTTTTTTTAATCTTTGTTTTTATTAATTTTTAACAGCGTAAACACAACAGAATTAGACACAAAGAGCAATTACCAGCTCAATTAAACAGCTTTTCTTACATAACTCCCATAGTATCACAGTAAAGTCAAACATTTGTATAGACTAAGTACCAAACAATTAAAAGAACAACAGCTTCTTGTACAGCGGGTTTTTTGGAACTGTTTCACTATTTTCTAAATAACTAATAATAGGAAACCATACTGCCTGAAACCACTTTTGGTATTTCTCTGATTGCACGGCTGACGAGTTATAAGAGGTGCGCCCATAAATAAAGCATTCCCAGATTTTGTTCTCCCAGCATGTTATTATCGGAACATTTTTTTGCTTCCATTTTTGTGCAATTGTTAATTTTGCCAACATCAGTAGGGTCGATACTAATGTTTCCAAGCTTTTTCTACTCACAGTTGTACGCCATGTCTCCTAAACCAGATTTTATTTGTTGATGGCCTGATTTCGAGCAAAGTGATACAGGGATGGAGATTTCATACAGCGAATTTCCTTCCATTAATGAGCCATCTCCGAAGCGCAATGGTCATTTCAAACAGTGCCATTTTCTCCCCACCACCACCCTTTTTCACCGCATGATCTTCCTCAGACTTTTAAAAAAGACGTTCTAAGGCGAGCATTATAGCGCTAAACTGCTATAGCACTGAAGCGTTACAGCGGCACCATTGAGATGCATTGACTCAATTGAAAGACTTTAACGCAAATATTTAACGCATAGAGAGAATTTATTAGAATCTTATTTCAGATACTAATTTTATTCCTAGGCAACACACAACTCTAACATCCCACAGCAAAGAAAACAAGAAATTCTAGCTTAACTATCTAACACAGGGATGTCAAACATGTGGCCCGGGGGCCAGATCAGGCTCCCGGAGGGCTTCCATCAGGCCCACCGTGGAACTGGCCATCTCCTGCTTCCAGTTCTGCCACTGCTGCTGCATCATAGCTTGCTTTGCGTTTGTGTCCTTTATAAAGTTTATATCTTCGCTACCTGGCATTACATTTTACGACACACACGGCCCGGCCCAACAAAGTCTCATTTATGTCAGATCCGGCCCTCATAACAAATGAGTTCAACACCCCTGATCTAACACATTTGAAATCTGCATTAGATGGCACGATCTTACAGTCCCAGAATCAAAGGCCAAGCTCAAGCGCTTTCTACATTGTTGTCCATTGCAATCTCAGCACATCACAGTCGAGGCCTTTAGTCCATCAGAATCCAAGCCAACCTCAAGGATAATTAGCCCAATTATAGCTTTCTGGCCAACCAGCATAAGATTGCCAGACCCCCAGTCCAGGCAGGGGTTCCCCGATTTTTGGGGCTTTGAACCAGTGGGGGAAGACCTACCCCTGAACAGGATGTGACGACGTCACCCGGAAGTGACGTCTTTGCATCGCTGACATTCGGGGGGCAGGGGGACGCTCTAGTTTTTGGGCAAACACTATGACTTTGAAGTCAAAAAAACATAGAGTTTTGCCCAAAAACTAGAGCGTCACCCTGCCAATGTCGGCAATGTGTAGATGTCACTTCTGGGTGATGTCATCATGCCGTGCGCATTTTGCGCATGTGGCAGAAGATTCCGGGCAGGACCCAAGAGCCCCCTGCCGGATTGCAGGTAGGACCTGGCAACCCTAAACTGGCATCAGGTGATGGTAACAATCCAATCAGGATGTGTTCTTTTTAGAACCCTCTAGAAAATTACCTCATCACTCCTGATTCTCCCCCTCCCATCCTGTGGCTCACAGGTTCTCATGATGAGCCAATTATCCCATTCCTTAGTTTGGCCTTGAAGTTGATAAGGGCAGATAGGCCCAATTAGTGACACCTGCAAGATTGAATGAATGTTACTATACACATTAACCCTTGGGAGCAATCACGGGTGCTTTGCCTCACAGCCTGCCATATACAGAGGTGGATAACTGCCTTATGAAGATCAGTCTTACTCAGGGGTCATTTCGTAGAAAAAGAGGTGCAGGAGCTCATTAGCATAACATATTAGCATAACTTATTTGCATATGCCACACCCCCTGGCATCACCGGAAGTGTGTTAGAAGGCAACACCCACCACTCAGGCTCCACTGGACTGTTTTGGATTGCTAGCTATTGGGGGGGGGGAACATGCAGATCTGTCCTCACAGAGGAGAAAGAGCTTGTACCTGAAGGCGGGCCGGGGGGGAGGGCTCTGCAACTTACCTGGCTTCTTCTTGCTCCTCATGGCCTGACCTGACCAAGGGCTACTGAGAGCAGGGGGTGGCCCACAGACTTTCTTCTGCATAGTTGTCCTTGGTGGCCTCCCATCCCACTGACTTGGCTTAGCTTCCGAGATCTTACAAGCACTAAAGATTATCCAGTATAGCCCTGACCTGGGTAGCCCAGGCTTGTTGCATGTGCCCACCCCTTGGGCTCCTTATTGCCGGAGCTCCGCTCCTGTGCGCTCCCGCAGGAAATGACCCCTGGTCTTGTTTCCTCTGATTGGCAGAAGCTATTTGAGGAGTCAGTCAGAGGCCTTTCCCATCACCTCTTTATAATAATTAAGGTGCCTTCAAGTTGCAACCAATTCAGACAACCCCTTACCTGATCCCTTTTAACTCAAAATGCCAGGAGTTAAAGCTGGGATCTCCACCGCTGAGCCACGGCCCCTCCCTCAAACTTCTGCCATCACCTAAGCAACTGCCAGGGTTGTTTGCCTTCAATTTGCCTGCAGTCAACATTTGCTTTGCAAAACAACCGCAAAGGATTGTGTACACAAGTGCGGTCAAGTCCCAGCCAACTTACGGAGATGCTAGCGAGGGGCTTTCAAGGCAAGCGAGAAGGAGAGATGGTTGGCCCACAGACTTTCTTCTGCATAGTTGTCCTTGGTGGTCTCCCATCCCACTGACCCGGCTTAGTTTCCGAGATCTTACAAGCGCTAAAGATTATCCAGTATAGCCCTGACCTGGGTAGCCCAGGCTTGTTGCATGTGCCCACCCCTTGGGCTCCTTATTGCCTTGGCAAGTATTTCGATGGGGGACCTCCAAGGAATACCAGGCCTGGGAGGCCAGAGGCAGGAGACGAAGCCAGTTCTCTGAATGTCCTCCATGCCCAGTAGGAGTCGCCGGAGGTCACCATGACTTCCAGGCACAGGGGTGCACACACACAAATGCAAAAATACAAAAAAATATATATTATCCAGTACCTTATTCAACGAGGACTAAACTCTAAAGCTGGCTGTTCTCAGCCTTAAACCTGGAAATTCACATTGTGGCTCTGATGTTCATAGTCCAGGGGTGGCCAAACTTACTTAACGTAAGAGCCACGCCGAATAAACGTCAGATGTTTGAGAGCCGCAAAACATGAAGAAATATTACACACATGTAAGAGAGCCAGTTTGATGTAGTGGTTAAGTGCGTGGAGTCTAATCTGGGAGAACCAGGTTTGATTCCCCCACTCCTCCACATGCAGCTGCTGGTGTGACCTTGGGCAAACCGTAGTTCTGATAAGAGCTGTCCTTGAAAAAGAGCAGTTTCTGTCAGAGCTCTCTCAGCCCCACCCACCTCACAAGGTGCCTGTTGTGGGGAGGGGAAGGGAAAGGAGTTTGTAAGCCGCTCTGAGACTCCTTTGGGTAGTGAAGGGTGGGGTATAAATCCAATCTCTTCTTCTTCTTCTTCTTTTACCTCACAGGGTGTCTGTTGTGGGGAGGGGAAGGGAAAGGAGTTTGTAAACCACACTGAGACTCCTTCGGGTAGTGAAGGGCGGGGTATAAATCCAATCTCTTCTTCTTCTTTTACCTCACAGGGTGCCTGTTGTGGGGAGGGGAAGGGAAAGGAGTTTGTAAGCCACACTGAGACTCTTTTGGGTAGTGAAGGGCAGGGTATAACTCCAATCTCTTCTTCTCCTTCTCCTTCTTATTGAAAAATATGCAAATTTGCTTTTTATTAACATTAAATGAGACTGCCAAAAATAAAACTAAAAGGGGTAAAAAAAGATGTTGATAATATTTATTTGTCCGGTGATATTTGTAGGCTTGATGGGGGGGTGCTTTGAGAAGACGTTTAAAGTTGCCTTCTTTCTCTGCTCACCTCAAGCCTACCCAGGGATGGAAACACTAGGGAAAACCAATCATGCCTCTACTTTGCTTCCCTAGCCACCCTACCAGGAGCCACACAATATGTGTGAAAGGGTTGCATGTGGCTCCTGAGCCACCATGTGGCCACCCCTGGCCTAAGGGGGCGGGGCTTGTTGCATGTGCCCACCCCCTGGTCTCTTTACTGCCGGAGCTCCACTCCTGTGCGCTCCTGCAGGAAATGACCCCTGTTCACACATCTTGTGCAGCTCCCGGGAGGGTGGCTGGGGAAGCGAAGGGGAGGCGTGCCTCCCCAATCGGACTTCCCTTCCCCAGTGAGTGTTCCCCTCCCTGGGTAGGCTTGAGGAGGGGGGGGGAGCAGAGGAAGAAAGCAACTTTAACTTTAAATGCATTCTTAAAGACCTCCCCTCCCCACTGGCCAGCTTGAAGAAGGCATTTTTCTCTTTAAATCCCTTCTCCAAGCCAAGCCAGCTGGAGGGGGGCCTTGGAGGATGCTTTTAAAGTTAAAGTTGCTTTCTTTCCACCTCTCCCTCCCCTCCATCTATTTGCTTTCTTTCCACTTTCTTTCCACCTTTCTTTCATAGAATCATAGAATGTTCGAGTTGGAAGGGACCTCCAACCCCCTGCACTCTGCAGGACCATAGCCGAAAGATAGCCCTACAACATACCCGAAAGATGGTCGTCCAGCCTCCGCTTGAAAACGTCCAGCGAAGGAGCATCCACCACCTCCCGAGGCAGCCTGTTCCACTGCTCAACCACTCTTACAGTTAGGAAGTCTCTCCTGATTTTTAGCTGGTATCGACTCCCTTGTAATTTCCACCCATTAGGTCTAGTCTTGCTCTTTCTTTCTTTCTCCCTTCCCTCCCTATCTAAAGTTAAATATCATTATCAATATCTGTTTTTACCCCTTTTGTTCTTTATTTTTTGGCAGTCTCGTTTATAATGTTAATAAAAAGCAAATTTGCATATTGTTCAATAAGAATGTGTGTGTAATATTTGTTCATGTCCTGTGGCTCTCAAACATCTGACATTTATAACTATGCGGCTCTTACGTTAAGCAAGTTTGGCCACCCCTGGTCTACAGCAACTGGAAGCAGATCTTCAAGGAAGCAGATCTCTTTCCCAAGCCTTCCTTTCCCATCTTAGATCCTTCACCTGGAGATCCCAGGGGTTCCGATGAATCGTTTGCCTGCAGCACATATGCTCTATTGCTGAGCTATGGGCTCTCCCAGTCACTCAGCCTTTCTCAGCTAGAACCTGAACATAGCCATGCCGTTTCTATGAAGCAGCCTTATACTGAACTAGAAATAATGCCCGTATTCCACCAAAATCATATTGTCTACTCAGACTGGCAGTGGTTCTCCAGAGACTCAGTCTTTCACATCACCTACCCTCTGAGATCTGACAAGAGACAATTTGGTGCAGTGGTTAAGAGCGCGGACTCTAATCTGGAAGAACCGGGTTTGATTCCCCACTCCTCCACTTGCAGCTGCTGGCGTGACCTTGGGCC
>NW_015159831.1:29598-41198 GCF_001447785.1 Gekko japonicus
GAAAGAGTTCTCTCAGCCTCACCTACCTCACAGGGTGCCTGTTGTGGGGAGGGGAAGGGAAAGGAGATTGTGAGCCGCTCTGAGACTCCGAGTGAAGGGTGGAGTATAAATCCAATCTCCTCCGCCTCCCCGTCTTCATATATTTGTCTCCCACTGACTATTCCAGTTCTTAATTATTGCCATGTGGATTGTACTTACCTTAACTTGATCTGTATTTGTATTTTTTGTATTTGATTCTTATTCAAATAAAGTTAATTTGTTTTAAAAAAAGAGTTATCTCAGCCCCACCTACCTCACAGGGTGTCCTTTGTGGGGAGGAGAAGGGAAAGGAGATTGTAAGCGACTCTGAGGCCGCGATCCTACGCACAATTACACCCCCCATAGGCGCGAATGCCGGGTGGATTTAAAGGGCGCGATCAGACAACAACATCTGGGAAGTGCCCTGCAGCCATCGGCAACCCGTTCTGCTCCGCTGCAGAAGCGGAGTTAAAAGACGCCGGGGAAAATCCAGTAGAAAACGGATTGCGGCAGGCCACGGACAGACTTTTCCCCGTCTGATCGCTCCAGCGCGCTCTCATGGTATCGGGATGGTCTGATCAGGCCATCCCGACTCCGTGCAGTTGTCCCCCCCCCCTTCTCGGTATGCGCATCATCACAAACTCCATAGGGAGCTCTCAGTGCAGAGATGCGATTCATCGAGTCGTCATTTAAGTGCATCGGAAACAAACGGCAAAAAAACAACAACCCCGACTCACCCGTGGTTGCATCCAGGGCTCTTTTTGGGCAGGAACGCACAGGAACGGAGTTCCGGCTGGCTTCCAAGTTGGCCCCACCCAGCAGGAACTCATTAGCATAATAGGCCACACCCAACAGCAGAAACTCATTAGGATAAGGTAGAATAAGAAGGGAAAGGTGGGTGTGGCTGGATGACCACACTTCTGGTAACATGGGGGTGCGGCCTAATGTGCTAATGAGCTGTGCTGTCAGGGGTGTGGCCTAATATGCTAATGAGTTCCTGCCATTGGGTGTGGCCATTATGCTAATGAGTTCCTGCTGGGCTTTTTCTACAAAAAGAGCCCTGGTTGCATCTGATCACGCAGTGGCGGTCTGTGCCCACAGCTTCCAAGGACTGTGTGATTGTGCAACTGCGGGTCAAATTCCTCCAAAGGTAAAAGCCTCGCTTCCCCCCCCACACACACTTTATTTCGCGCATGTGACTGTGACCCGAGACTCCTTAGGGTAGTGAAGGGCAGGGTATAAATCCAACCTCTTCTTTGATGACCCAGACCTTTTAGCTGGAGATGCCAGGGATTGAACCTGGGACCTTCTGCATGCCAAGCAGATGCTCTACCACTGAGCCACAGCCCCTTTCCATCAGGAGTAGGAGGGCACAGATCAAGAGGTACATGACGGCTGACCTCCTTCAGTGTGAATAAAGCCGCCAGGTCAAGGTCTTACAAGGTCAAGGGCTGCTTTTGGGGGAATGTCACATGCCCCTCATTCCAAGCAATTTCCTTCTTCCATATTAATAGAAAGACTGATGTAGAAGAAGTTCACCATAAATGAAAAGAACAATGCCCTATTTCCTTGAAAGGAAGACTAGGCTTCCCCCACGTGTGCAGCCAAGACAAACAGAGGGCCGTCTTAATTCCTGCAACGAAAGGGAGCATTCCCAGCTTTGTTTTGTTCTTTTTCTTTTAAAAGAAACTATAAGGAACTGAAGAAGTATGTTAAGCGATCTTAGTGCTGACAGAATAGGGCAAACGGGTCATCCGCTGAAGGCTGACGGAGTAGCTGCCCAATTCTCTTTCCCACACACACAAAAAGAAGTGCTTGTATCTGTCTGAAAGTAATAGGCGGCCAAGGTGACGGTCTGAAAGACAAGGACGTGACATTGACAAATGGGGGGGGAGGAAGAAAGGGGGTCCGGAACGCAGCACTCCGAGGGGAGGGGTTGACTCCCTCTGTCCTTCTTTGTCAGACGATGAGGCCAAGGTTAAGTAACGGCCAAGTGGGTTCTTGTAACCCTTGTCAGCAGCTACAGAAGGTCTCAGAGCCTCCACTGTTTACTCGGCGGATTAATCGAGTATCTGTCAAGGGACAAAAGGGGCTCTGATGTGGCCTCCTAGCCCTCAGATGTCACTTCATCTTCACTGCCCGGAGCGCTATAAATGCTGAACCACAAACATTCACCAATGGTAGCCTGTCTCTGCCCGGACCCCGATAGCCCAGGCTAGCCTGATCTCATCAGATTTCGGAAACTAAGCAGGGTTGACTGCAGTTGGCACTGGAGGGAAGACCCCAAAGGATGACACAGAAGGCAAACAACAGGCAAACCACCCTCTGTTTGTCTGTTGTCTCTAATCTGGGAGAACCGGGTTTGATTCCCCCACTCCTCCACTTGCACCTGGCTGGATGACCTTGGGCAAGCCATAGTTCTGATAAGAGCTGTTCTTGAAAAAAGAGCAGTTTCTGTCAGAGCTCTCTCGGCCCCACCTACCTCACAGGCAGTGTTCCCTCTAAGCTGAGTTCATGTGAGCTAGCTCACAGCTTTTTAGCCTCCGGTTCACACATTTTTGTCTTAGCTCAGGAAGGATGGCTGCAGAGCAAACTAATTTATGCGGTAGCCAAATCGCCCGCTCACAACTTGAATGCCAGTAGCTCACAAAGTAGAATTTTTGCTCACAAGACTCCACAGCTTAGAGGGAGCACTGCTCACAGGGTGCCTGTTGTGGGGAGGGGAAGGGAAAGGAGTTTCTAAGCCGCTCTGAGACTCCTTTGGGTAGTGAAGGGCAGGGTATAAATCCAATCTCCTCTTCTTCTTCTTTTATCTCACAGAGTGCCTGTTGTGGGGAGGGGAAGGAGTTTGTCAGTCGCTCGGAGACACCTTTGGGTAGTGAAGGGCCGGGTATAAATCCAATCTCTTCTTCTTCTTCTTCTACCTCACAGGGTGTCTGTTGTGGGGAGGGGAAGGGAAAGGAGTTTGTAAGCTGCTCTGAGACTCCTTTGGGTAGTGAAGGGCGGGGTATAAATCCAATCTCTTCTTCTTCTTCTTGCCTTGAAAACCCTGTGGGGTTGCCATTCGTTGGGCTGTGACTTGATGGAACTTGCCACCATCACCAGCTTTTCTCAAGCATGCGCTGGAAGAATAAGAGTTGGTTTTTATACCCCGCTTTTCTCCACCCTAAGGAGTCTCAAAGCGGCTTACGATCGCCTTTCCCTTCCTCTCCCTACAACCAGCACCCTGTGAGGTAGGCGGGGCTGAGAGAGTTCTGAGAGGACTGTGACTGGCCTGAGGTCACCCAGCAAGCTTCATGTGGAGGAGGAGTGGGGATTCAAACCCGGTTCTCCAGTTCAGAGTCCGCTGCTCATAACCCCCACACCATGCTGTCTCTTGCTGGGAGGAGGGAAGCTATCAAATGTGCTCATCATTTCAGCCCTGACCTGGATAGCCCAGGCAAGCCTGATCTCGTCAGATCTTGGAAGTTAAGCAGGGTTGACTGTAGTTAGTACCAGTGTTCCCTCTAAGCTGAGTTATTGTGAGCTAGCTCACTGTTCTTTTGGCCTCCGGCTCACACACTTTTGTCTTAGCTCAGGAAGGAAGGCTCCAGAGCAAACTGATTTATGCAGCAGCCAACTCGCTCGCTCACAACTTTAGTGCCGGTAGCTGACAGAGTAGAATGTTTGCTCACAAGACTCCACAGCTTAGAGGGAACATTGGTTAGTACTTGGATGGGAGACTTCCTTGGACTACCCAGTTGGGAGGACAGAGGCAGGCTTTATTCAGCCGCCTTTCTGAATATTATCCTCCAGGCCTAAGGTTGCCAAATAGAAAAATCTTACCGGCGGGGGAGCGTCCTGTCGCTCCGGGAGCCGGCCGGGGACGTGCGCGCGCGCTTCCGGAACGTCACCGGAAGTGACGTCACATGCTGGGGCGGGGCCATGCCATTTGAGGGGAAAACTCTTTGTTTCCCCCTCAAATGGCGTTGCCCCGCCCCCAGCGTGTGACGTCACTTCCGGGTGATGCACGCGCGGAGGTGGGGTTTCCCCCGGGCCCTGATTCCGCGGGAGCGGAAATCGGGGCTCGAAAGCGGGGGGAATTCCGCCCCCCGGGGGGATTTGGGAACCCTATCCAGGCCCCCAGTAGGGGGTCAGTCACCAGAGGTCAACGTGACTTCCAGGAGCAGACACATACGTACATACAGAAAACCACCCAAAAATACAAAACAAAAGTTGCTCATCATTTCAAAAGTGGGGAGAACTAAAGAGAACACGCCTACCCCCCCCCCCTGTTCCTTTGGCCCCAGACAAAGACACTTCCATAACCACATAATGCAGAGCCAAACTGGGGTCTGACATAACGTACATTTGAAGCTGCCTTCTACTGAATCAGATCACAGGTCCATCAAGGCCGGTATTGTCTTCTCTGACTGGCACCAGCTTTCTGGGGTCTCGGGTAGAAGTCTTTCCCATCACAACGAGAATAAATGAGTCAAGTCTCAGCTTTGTGGTAACCCTGTGTCTTCTAGGCAAGAGCACTGCAGCGAACAGGTTTGCAGGAGATTACAAGCTTTACTGCAAAACCTGACTCCCAAATTTATTAATTCTAGAAGGACCATCACCTAGCGACTCACAAGGAGGAGCATAACCTTTAATCAGGAAAAGCAGATTCAGACTCACATCCGGATTCAGCCACATCACCTCTAAGACCTTTAAAATCAATTAACTGAACTGTACATAGAGTTAGATTGCCTGATCGTTTCGACTGGGGATGCCAGGAATTGAGCTTGGGACCTTCTGCACGCCAACAGAGAGTGGTTCCACTAAGCCATAGCCCCGCCCCACGTATCAGGTGTGCCCTCGACAAGAAACTGCACCGGATAGGACGAGATGAAGAAACCAGAGAGTAGTAATAAAGAAAGGTTAGTTGAACTTGGTTTATGGATGATTATATTACTTTATTGGATTTCTGGAGTGGTGCTAAGATGCACAGGTGTGTCAGTTCAGGTGAAAATTCATGATGCTTTTAGGGTGGCAAATGAAAGTGCTGCAGGAGTTCCTGTGATCATCATAAGAACATAAGAACATAAGAGACGCCAATGTTGGATCAGGCCATCTAGTCCAACACTCTGTCACACAGTGGCCAAAAATACCAGGTGCCATCAGAAGGTCCACCAGTGGGGCCAGGACATTAGAAGCCCTCCCCCTGTTGATTCCCCCCCCCCAACCACCAAGAAGACAGGGCATCACTTGCCCCAGAGCCCCTATCTATACCTTGTAGCTAATAGCCACTGATGGACCTCTGCTCCATATGCATATCTAATTCCCTTTTGAAGCCGTCCATGCTTGTAGCCACCATCACCTCCTGTGGCAGTGAATTCCATGTGTTAATCACTCTTTGGATGAAGAAGTACTTCCTTTTATCCGTTCTAACCCGATTGCTCAGCAATTTCATGGAGTGCCCACGAGTTCTTGTATTGTGAGAAAGGGAGAAAAGTACCTCTTTCTCTACCTGCTTTTTCCCATGCATAATCTTGTAAATCTCAATCATGTCACCCCTCAGTCGTCGTTTCTCCAAGCTAAAGAACCCCAAGCACCTTAACCTTTCCTCATAGGGAAAGTGTTCCAACCCTTGTATCATTCGAGTTGCCCTTTCCTGCTCTTTTTCCAAAGCTATAATATCCTTTTTAAGGTGTGGTGACCAGAACTGCACACAATATCATGACTGTTGGCACAATGATAATCCTTCTGTCTACTTTGGAGGCAGTTGCCCTACAAAAGCACAATCCGAAAATGATCAAACTGTTCATAGGTATGCGGCTGGCAGTCTTGCTTGCTGAAATGGTAGTGGTTGTTTCTGCCTGCTCCTACAGAAAGAATTCACATCAGACTTTATTGAGGAACTTCTTACAGACTTTGGACAAGTATAATATTGACCTGCCAATCACTAAAGCAGAGGAGGAGGAGGAGATTGGATTTATACCCTGCCTTTCACTTGGAGCCTCAGAGTGGCTTACAATCTCCTTCCCTTCCCCTCCCCACAACAGACACCCTGTGAGGCAGGTAGGGTTAAGAGAGCTCTGAGAGAACTGCCCTTGAGAGAACAGCTCTGAGAGAACTGTGGCTTGCCCAAGGTCACCCAGCAGCTGCACGTGGAGGAGTGGGGAATCAAACCCAGTTCTCCCAGATTACAGTCCGAGCTCCTAACCACTACACCAAACTGGATGAACTATAGTGACAGTTTCAATGTTGTGGTGCTGAGAATTATATGGACAGGCTGAACGCTACCTTTGGATCTGTCTCTCCATCTGTCCCAGCAAGCTGCTGTAAACTAGACGGGAAAAGCTGTGTCATGGATTTAAGTAAAGAGGAGGCCAACATTAACCAGTAGGGATGTGTTCTTAAACTGAAATGTTGGGTTGAAGAACCCATTATTCCATTTGGAGGGATTGGGCTTTTCACTGGACTTACACAGCTCGCTGGGTCCTACTTTGCTACCTGCCGCTGAGAATGCTGAAATAAAACTATGAATGTATTCCATAAATTTCAGGAGCTGATAGGAATTTTATACCTGGAATTTATACGGTTTATTATTTGTCTGGCTTACAGCGTAGTGGCAAATAAAACATTTACACCACTTCAAGAAAAAAGAAAGAAAGAAACTGCAGTCAATTGTGGCTCCCTGAAAAGAACAGCTGTATGGTAAACATGTTTCCAAACACACATTTGTTGAATTAACACTGATTTTAGCTGGGATCCAGCACTCAACGCATGGTGTTTTCCATTCCATGTACTGTAATGCTCTCATCCACTGAGTGGTCCTAATCTTTATTTTCCCCATAAGTATTTTTATTATTTTCGTAATATAATACAAATTTTAAAAAGGAACATTAACAATAATAATATAACTAACTGTGCTGGTAATTTAAGAAATTGTACAAGCAAGTTTGAAAATGTAATCATGCACAATTAGTACTGTTACAATCGCCAATCTTTCCGAATGAAAGTTGAAAAGTACGCAGACGGAGAGTGATTTCAGCAAAGCATACTTTATTCGGTCAGGAATAAGACAACTTAGGCCGGCTCGCAGGCCGGCTTATATCCCCCGAGAAACCGCCACCCAAGACACACCCCTACTTCCCTATAGGTTATTTACAGTGGCCGAGAGTCCCATAGGCTCTCGGCCGGGAACCTTGGACCCTGATTGGAGCGGGCTAGGATCCGCATAGTCTATTGACTCTTGGAGCGAAGCTCGACATTTGTCTCTGGACTTGTCTGGACTGGATACATTACAAAAGTGTAATATTGAGATTTCTGACTAGGCTTAATCTGTTCGGTCCTAATCTTCAACTAATCCAAAACAGTTAACATGACGGTAGTAGGGAGGATCAAGTTATGGGAAAAGATCCTCAATGGGTGCTAGTTAGCTTCTGAACTACATTCAGTGTAAGAACGTAAGAACACAAGAGAAGCCATGTTGGATCAGGCCAATGGCCCATCCGGACCAACACTCTGTGTCACACAGCAGGCAAAGCCCAGGTCCCATCAAAAGGTCCACCAGCGGGGCCCGAACTCCAGAAGCCCACCCACTGATGCCCTCCCAGCACCAAGAATACAGAGCATCACTGTCACAGTCTGGCACTGATCTTTAAAGCCCAAAACGGATTTGGATATAGGGTCCCTTAAGAAAAGAAGATTCCCAACACAAGCTTCCCTTGCACATGCCTTTTTTGTCTGAAGTGAGATTGGCTTCTGCAAGGAACAGGACCTTTTTGGTCATGGCACCTCACCTGTACAATTTTTTCTCATTGTGAAGACCCAGGGTTCATTTCCTGCAGGAGCGCACAGGAGCGGAGCTCCGGGAGTAAAGAGCCCAGGGGGCGGGCACATGCAACAAACCCCGCCCCCTGCTCCCAGCAGCCCTCAGTCAGAGCAAGAAGCAGCCAGGTAAACTGGAGAGCTCCCTCTGGCCTCCGGTCCAAAACAGTCCAGTGGCACCTTTAAGGCCAGGGTTTGTTCAGTTACAAGCTCTCCCTCCTCTGCGAGGACACATCTGCACATTCCCCCCCCCCAATAGCTAGCAATCTAAAACAGTCCAGTGGAGCCTGAGCAGTGGGTGTTGCCTTCTGACACACTTCCGGCGATGTCAGGGGTTGTGGCATATGCAAATAAGTTATGCTAATGAGTTACGCTAATGAGCTCCTGCACCTCTTTTTCTAGGGTATGATCCCTGTGAAGACCCATTTCGCATTCAAAAGGAGTGAAGACCCTTTGTAGCCCAACAGCTTCTGGGGAAAGGACAGCCATTTCTCGCATTTTCCATACCACCTCCTGCGCTGATTTAATTACACTGCATCGATACTTTCCCCATTTTAATATTTTGCCATTTACCATAGCTTACAGTTTGGGATTTTTTATTCTTTTACTGCTGCAGCTCACTGCTTTCAACTCACGTTGAAAGGTGGCCTAGAAATATTGAGATCAATAAAATGGATTACCAAATCAAACAGCTCAGCTCACCCGATTGCCGCCAGAATAAGTCTGACAGCAATCGATTTTCATCTCTCCACAGCTGTACAACGACATTTCTACTAACACTACAGCTGGTCCCATAATTTTAAGGTAAAGGTAAAGGTTCCCTTGCTCGAAAGCCAGTCGAATCCGACTCTAGGGTTGCGGTGCTCATCTCCGTTTCAAAGCCGAAGAGCCAGCGCTGTCCGAAGAAGTTTCCGTGGTCATGTGGCCAGCATGACTAAACACCAAGGCGCACGAAACGCTGTTTTAGGGATGGGTATATTCTCCCTCCCCCTCATATTGTACTACTCCAGAGCTAAATAGCTTTACAAAGCCTGGATTCTTCTTCCACGTGATTCATTAAAAAAAGGAGTTCTTTATGTCCAAAGGGCGGATGAATGGACTCTTTGTGCCGGCCCATTTTAATAAGGCTCGAAATGACCTTTGGTTTGCCTTGCCCTAGTTTTGTTCTGCAGTGTAACTGACCCAAAATAAAGGCATTGTGCCTTGAGATTATTAAAGCTCTTCATTTACTCCCGGGCAGGCTGAATGCCAAAACCGTGTTGTCCAGATTCCAGACTAGGACCTGCAGCTTTAAGTTTTAAAAATACAATTGGAGGGACTGCACAACCTGCAAAAAGTCCAATTTTAGGCCAATCATTGAGTTTCGAGAATCCCTCATTTTACTCCTCTTTTCTGGCCTCGTGGCCAACGCTCCCTCTAAGCTGTGGAGTCTTGTGAGCAAAAATTCTACTTTGTGAGCTACTGGCATTAAAGTTGTGAGCGAGCGATTTGGCTGCTGCAGAAGTTAGTTTGCTCTGGAGCCCTCCTTCCCGAGCTAAGACAAAAATGTGTGAGCTGGAGGCTAAAAAAAAAAGTGAGCTGGCTCACACTAACTCAGAGGGAACACTGCTCGTGGCTACCTTTTCTGGGTTTTATGTCAGACAATAAAGATCTGGCTTGTGTCATTCTGCCTTACGACAGTTTTTTAAGCTATACATTATGATGTGGACTTGTTTCTAAATCTGCCACGACTTTTAGGGTATTCGTCAGGCTATTCGTATTTAAATTTAATTGTAAATCCTCTCTTCTGTATAATCCAACTTTTTCCGTTGTATTTTCTGTTGAATTGGTTTCTGGTTTGCTTATTATGTTTTTATATGCGATTTGTTAAAACTTAAAAATAAAAAAAATGCAATTGGTGAAAGTATTGGTGATTTTTGGTATTCTACTTTCTTTCTTTTCGTCCTTTACTCATACCCCACCTTTCTCCCAAAAGGGACCCAAAGTGGCTTACATCATTCTCTTTTCCTCCACTGTAGCCTCACAACGACCCTGTGAGGTAGGCCAGGCTGAGAGTGTGGAACTGGTCCGAGGTCACCCAGTGAACTCCCATGGCAGAGTGGACATTCAAACCCAGGTCTCCCAGATCCTATCCCAACATGCTAACCACTACACTGCACTAGCTGTCACGAAACTTCTCCAGCTGGAGACCCCCAGGTGTTATGCGTCATCAGCTCCCTGCAACTACAACTGAATCAGGGCCTCTTTGAGCAGCGGTGATCATAGCTAGTGAGCTACACAGAATATGCAGTTTGTGTCAGAGTTCTCTCAGCCCCACCCACCCCACAGGGTGTCTGTTGTGGGGAGGGGAAGGGAAAGGAGTTTGGAAGCCTCTCTGAGACACCTTAGGGTAGTGAAGGGCGGGGTATAAATCCAATGTCTTCTCTTCTTCTTCTATGTTTCTTTACTTCATTCAGGCTCTGCCTTTCTCCCCAATGGAGACTCAAAGAGCCAGGTTGGTGTAGTGGTTAGGAGCGCGGATTCTAATCTGGGAGAACTGGGTTTGATTCCCCACTCCTCCACATGCAACTGCTGGGGTGACCCTGGGTCACTCACAGGTTCTTTCAGAGCTGTTCTCTCAAGGGCAATCCTTGAGAGAGCTCTCCCAGCCCCACCTAACTCACAGGGTGTCTGTTGTGGGACAACAACAGGGCACAGAGGTCGAGGTCTTCATTAGAACACAAGAAGAGCCTTGATGCATCAGACCAGGGGTCACGAAACTTCTCCAGCTGGAGACCCCCAGGTGTTATGCGTCATCAGCTCCCTGCAACTACAACTGGATCAGGGCCCAGAGGGGAGGGTCTGTGGAAAAGCCTCTGCTTGGCATGCAGAAGGTCCTGGGTTCAATCCCTGGCACCTCCAGTTCAAAGGACCAGGCAGGAGGTGATGTGAAAGACCTCTGCCTGAGACTCCGGAAAGCCATGAAGGGAGGCTGCAGCTCAGTGGCAGAGCCTCCGCTTGGCATGCAGAAGGTCCCGGGTTCAATCCCCAGCACCTCCAGTTAAAAGGACCAGGTAGGAGGTGACATGAAAGACCTTGTCCTGGGACCCTGGAGAGCACCTGCCAGTCTGAGTAGACAAGACTGACCTTGATGGACCGAGGGTCTGATCTGAGTATAAGGGAGCTTCATGTGTTCATGCAAAGTTGCAGCCCTAAACAGACTTGTAGCGGAAGCAAGTTCCACTGAACCCACTCAGACTTAATTCTAAGCAGGGCTCTAGTCGGGGGGGAGCTCTCAGGTACGGAGCTCCGGAAGAGAACCTCTAGGGGGCGGGGCGGTCACGTGGTGAAGCCCCGCCCCCTTCTTTACCCCGCCCTCTGCTTCGATCCTCATTCCGTTTGGGAATGAGGATGAAGCAGGAGGGTAAGTAGCCGGGCCTTCTGACACACTTCCGGTGATGTCAGGGGGTGTGGCCTTCTGTCACTTCCGGTGATGTCAGGGGGCGTGGCATATGCAAATAAGTTATGCTAATGAGTTATGCTAATGAGCTCCGGCAGCTCTTTTTCTACAACAAGACCCCTGATTCTAAGTATACCTGCTAAGTTCAGGGTAGAAGTCTCCATGGTTATTTTTGGGCAGGAACACACAGGAACAGAGTTCCGGCTGGCTCCTGAGTTGGCCACACCCAGCAGGAACTCATTAGCATAACAGGCCACACCCAACAGCAGAAACTCATTAGAATTGGCTACATTAGGGGTGTGTGGCCTAACATGCAAAGGAGTTCCTGCTACAAAAAAGGCCC